>NW_015173716.1:414304-432379 GCF_001447785.1 Gekko japonicus | reverse complement strand
TCTTCTTCTTCTTCTTCTTCTTCTTCTTCTTCTTCTTCTTCTTCTTCTTCTTCTTCTTCTTCTTCTTCTTCTTCTTCTTCTTCTTGTCACCAAATTGTCTCTCTGTGTTTTTTCAGCCAGGCTTGGAAAGTTGTAGGAAGGCTCCCTAAGTGAGATTTTTTCCCCTTCTCCTTCCATGACACTCACCGGGGCCACCCCCACCCTGTGCCCAAGGTTCCTCACCTAAAGTTCCCAGGAGTTTGATATTGACCTGAATGGTCTGTTATTTTCACTGGCTTGTCTGGAAAAAAAACAGGGAGGAAAATCTGGCCGACCTATCCCTGCACCTTGCATTTCACAGTCGAAAGGTTTGAACAGGCAATGCTATAGGGGTGACTTCCCACAAGATCCCTTGGGATCCGGGTTGTCGCTCTCTGTCCTGGGTGAATGGGGAAACAGGAAGGATGCCACCTCTGCCCACTCTGATGCTCTATACCCTGGGACTGCAAGAACAGGGCTGCGTTTTGAAACGGATGCATTTTCTCTCTTTTTGGGGTATTTTTTGGTATTTGTTGTGTGTGTGTGCGCACCTGAAAACCATGGCGACTTCAGGTGACTGACTGTGTGTGCACATGGAAGTCACGGCAACCTCTTGCGACTGACCCCTACTGGGGGCCTGATGTTCAGAGGGGTGGCTGAATAAAGCCTGCCCCCGCCTCCCAACTGCTGGTATTCCAAGGAGGCCTCCCATCCAAGTACTTGCCAGGGTCGGCTCTGCTTAGCCTCCGAGATCTGACGAGATTGGGCTTGCCTGGGCTATCCGGGTCAGGGCGCGTGGACGCATTTTCATGAGCAGGCTTGCTGGGGACTTGTCACCTGTGTGTCATGTTATCCAGGCCCGATCCTGGGAGCTGGATCCCCTGCTCCGGTGAGATCCAGACCTCTGCCCCTTTAAGCCCGGCCGAGGCCGCTCTTCTAAGTTGTGTAATTACCAAGAGGAGTTTGCCTTGGAGTGCCGCCAAAGGCTGCAGCTGGAGGAGCAGCCACTTAAACTTCAGCCTGTTCTTGTGCTGGGACATTATCGTGGGATCGGTGGCTGTTTCTGCAAAGGCGGCTCTGCTCTCGGGAAGGAAGACCCAGCTTCAGGGAGAACCCGGAGAAAGAAGGGCACGGGGGGGGGGACGAGACCGGGGGTGTCGAGAGGACGGCGAAGGCTCGGTCCCCACCCATGGCGCAGCCAGGGCTGCAGGCTCCTTCAGGGTTGTCGGTGCCTTTTTGGAGAGGCTCCCCGTCGGACTGAAAAAGACTTCAGACCTAGACCTGCTCTCTGGATCGTGGGCAGATCGGCAACAAACCGGGCACCGGATTGGCATCTTCGACCGGTGGGTAGGGAGAGAGGGTGGTAGGCTGCTCTGCTAAGAGAGAGGCGCTTTCTTACCCCTTCACAAGGGGGCAGCAGACTTGGGGCGGGATGCTAGGCAAAGGGGCCCTGGGACAGGTGAGCAGTAAATGGGGAGCGTGGGAGGGAAGGATGAACTTGTTTTGTTTATTAGGATTATCGGCTTGGGTCCTAAAGTGCCTTTCCGTTTGCACAGCAGCATCTCTACCGATGGAGCGATGTTTGCATCCGCGGAGGACGGGAGGGAGACTTCTGCCAATTCCCCATTTGCTCCCCACGGCGGTCCTTCAGGTCCGCTGACCCACAAATATGGGGGACGCAGAAGTCTTGCAGTAAGAGGGAAGAGGTGGGGGAACTGCCTTGCTCAAGCACGGCTCTGCTCACACTGTGTGGGATCCAAGCTGACAGCTACAAAAGTTAGCCGTAGATAGGGTTGCCAACCTCCAGGTGGTGGCTGGAGATCTCCAGCGATTACAACCGCTCTCCAGGCAACAGAGATCAGTTCCCCTGGAGAAAATGGCCGCTGTGGAAGGTGCACTCTGTGGCGTTGTGCCCCACTGAAGTCCCTCCCCTCCCCAAACCCCGCCCTCCTCAGGCTCCACCCTCCCCAAATCTCCAGGTATTCCCCAAACCGGAGCAAGCAACCTTAGCCGTAAATGGTATCCGTCAAAGGTAGGATTGCCGTCTGCCGCGTGGAGCCTGAAGATCTCTCAGAATTACGACTGATCTTCAGACTACAGAGATCAGTTTCCCTTGAGAAAATGGCCGCCTTGCAGGGTGGAGTCTAGGGCGTCACACCCTGCTGAGGTCCCTCCCCTCCCCTGAACCCCGCCCTCCCCAGGCTCCACCCCCAAATCTCCAAGGATTTCCCAACCCAGAGCTGGCAACGCTAATTAAAGTCCATCTTCTGGTCACCCCTACAGTCAGGCAGCTGCTCTGTGGTGGCACCTCTGGTGGGGAAGGCCGTCCCCCTCATCCTTTCTCTGGCATTCAAGCTGTTAATTTTTCTGTACCAGGTTGAAACTTCCTTAATTTTCTTGGGCGTTTGCCTCCAGATCCCAGTGGGGCAGTTGTGTCAGTCTGCCACGGCAGCAACGGAAGAAGAGTCTTGTGGCACTTTAAAGACTGATAGATTTATTGTAGCGTAAGTGGGTTACTGCCCATTTCCTAAGATGTTCGCATTTGACCTACGAAAATTTACAGTAAGTCTTTAAGCTCCGGCAAGAGTCTCCCTCCTGCGGCTGTACTTGATCTTTGCTGGTCTTTTAACTTATTCTTCTGTGTTTTTCATGCTTTTTATGGCTCATTTTACTTTTTAGGCTGCTTTTATTGTTGGTTGGTGTTTTGATTTGGAAACCACCTTGGGCAATTTTTTTTTTAAGAGTGAGGAGGGCTTCCAGCTACAGACTGAGAAATCCCTGGAGATTTAGGGGTGGAGCTTGGGCAGAGTAGGGTTTGAGGACGGTATAATGACATAGAGTTAGCCCTCTGAAGGTGCCATTTTTCTCCAGGGGACTTGACCTCTGTCACCTGGAGATCAGTTGTAATCCCAGGAGATCTCCAGGACCCACCTGGAGGTTGGCACCTTAAAGGCACCACTGGACTCAAACTTTGCTCTGTTGCTTCAGACCAACATGGCGACCCACCTGAATCAATATATTAATATCAATGCTCCCACTAAGCTTGTCTTGTGAGCAAAAATTCCACTTTGTGAGCTACTGGCATTAAAGTTGTGAGCGAGCAATTCGGCTACTGCATAAATTAGTTTTCTCTGGAGCCCTCCCTTCCTGAGCCGAGACAAAAATCTGTGAGCTGGAGGCTAAAAAACTGTGAGCTAGTTTACACTAACTCAGCTTAGAGGGAACACTGATTGATATTAGCTATGAGAGCTCAGTAAGAACCTCCATATATAGAGGCACTATATCCCTGAATATCAGATACTGGGGATGAGAAACAGTATTGCCTTCACAGCTTGCCTATGAGTACCCCCAACGTATCTACAATGCAATCCCATCTAAGCTCACTGATGTCGATGCACTCAGAAGAGTGTAACTATGCTCAGGATTGCACTCTTGGGTAGCCACTGTTGGAAACAGAATGCTGAACCAGAAGTGTCCATGCACACAAAAGCTTATATCTCGAATTCAGCTTTGTTGGTCTTAAAGTTGCCACTGGGCTCAAACTTAGAATCCTAGAATCACAGAGTTGGAAGGGGCCCTACAGGCCCTCTAGTCCAACCCCCTGCTCAATGCAGGATCAGCCAGAGCATCCCTGACAAGTGTTTGTCCAGCCGCTGCTTGAAGACTGCCAGTTAGATCACCCTTGGTTTGACCCGGTAAGGCAGTTCTTACGTTCTTATCTCTGTGGTTCAGGATGTTTTTAAAAAGTGCAATTTACAATTTTTACATGTTTTTTTAAAAAAGAAAGAACGATTTTGTTTGCGCTACTTAGGCAAGAGAGATAAGAATCCGGCAGAATTTCCCAAGCCCGTCTTCCTCTCTGGCTTTATGGCTTTTGTGAGCCATTTGTTCCACAGGCCTCTCTCTGCAGTCCCAGGGCAGCCTTGGACTTTGAGTGCCTGGAGGCCTTTCAGGGAGGCACCCCCGGGCAGCCACAAGCCAGAGAGCAGGCATGCCGAGTGACGTGGATCTGTGCCCAATAACAAATCCCTCGGGGATGATTTGGTCCGTAGTCTGTGCTCACAGGGTCTGATTGCTGTGTGTATGGGGGAAGCGGCAGAGTAGCCCCCAAGGTCACAGCCTCTTGTGGCTTTCTCTTTATGGCTTTCCCACTAGTGTGTGGATTGGCTTACTTCCATGAGTTGCCTGGAAATGCTGTTTTCCCCCTTTCTTACAAGCGCACAAAAAACAGAGCAAATCAAGGGCCACCTCGTCTGGTGTGCCTTCTCTCTCTTTTAAATTTTTTTAAAGCTCATTGAAAATGAACAGTTTTTTACAGCTTACAATCAAAAGAATATAACAAAGACTCAAACACCAGAACGTTATAACTTTAAAACACAAACAGTAGTCATATACTGACCAGAAATAATAAGAAGAAAAAGTTAAGCAAGTACAGTATAAATTAATGTATAGAGATAGTTTACCAAATCTAAATAATACTATTTAAAGAGCATAATACGACTGACCGTTGGCTTAAATAATTCAAATATCCAAAGAGATAAGTAGAGAAGATCTCATAGTATTAATACATCGATCGGGTATGAACAGTGAAATTCTAATACAGGGAGCCACATCTCAACAAAATGTGATATGTAAGGACTATAATCGCTTTGCAATTGCTGATCTAGCATCTTTTCCATTATATAAAAATTCCAGATTCGTTGGCACCAAGTTGAAATAGATGGAAATTTATCATTTTTCCACAAGGCGGTGTGGCTTCTCTGAAAACGGTTGGCCAGATGACTCTGGGGGAAATCACATTTTTTTGAATGCCTGCTTAGGTAAAGAAAAATAAACCATGCAAGCAGAAAGCTAGCATGTCAGGGTTACCCTTTCCTTGCGGTGTTTTCTACTAGCAGGGAGCTTTCTTTTTTCATTTAAGGTACAGGAACATTCAATGTATGATTCCCTAACTTGGAATCTTGAGCAAGACAGTCCCCATTACGAGGTTAAATCCCAGCAGTCTCTTCTTCCAGTGGAGGGATGGGGATGTCCCAACTACTGAAAAAGGCTATGCTGAGGATCCTGGGACCTGAGGGAAGAGAAGTGGCATGGGGCCATAGTGAGGGGGGCAAATCAGGTGAGATCAAGAGGAGAATCTTGTAGGATCGAACTCTACCCACTGGAGGTCTCTGTCACTTCTTTCCTCTGCAAATGTAAACCCTTTGGTTAGCAATCCTATGCAGGTCTACTCAGAAGCAAGACCCATTTTACTCAGTAGGGTTCACTCCCAGTAAAGTGTTCTTCTGCTTGCACTACTGTGTGTGTGTAAAAGTGCCCTCAAGTCATTGCTGCCCTATGGCAAGAGACATTCAGGCACCACAATTTGAGAAGGATACAGACAAACTGGAACGTGTCCAGAGGAGGGCAACGAAGATGGTGAGGGGTCTGGAGACCAAGTCCTATGAGGAAAGGCTGAAGGAGCTGGGTATGTTCAGCCTGGAGAGGAGGCGACTGAGAGGTGATATGATAACCATCTTCAAGTACTTGAAGGGCTGTCATCTAGAGGATGGTACAGAATTGTTTTCTGTTGCCCCAAAAAGCCGAACCAGAACCAATGGGTTGAAATTAAATCAGAAGAGTTTTTGGCTAAACATTAGGAAGAACTTCCCAACAGTTCCTCAGGAGGTGGTGGGCTCTTATTCTTTGGAGGTTTTTAAGCAGAGGCTAGGTGGCCATCTGAAAGCAGTGCTGGTTCTGTGAACGTAAAAGCAACAAAGTAACACCGTGTACAGAGCATTCACTGAATATTAATTTATCAGAATTTACGAGTCCAATATCATATATCTTATGAAGTTTTAAACATTATCAAGTTTCACAAATAATTACTTAAAGATACAAGATTTCCACAAGGAAAGAACCATAATACTAAATGGACACACTTGTTCCAAAGTTTGTAAAGGCAGTCAAAATTTTCTGGAATTGCTCCCAGTGTACAAATGTACGAACACAGACAGTGCAGTCCAGTACTAACACTTCAATAGATAATGTACTTCAATGTACAATGCTTTGTGCATGGTGTCACTTTGTTGCTTGCATCTCTCTGCACCGTGTTTTTCCTGTTTGTTTTGGGATTCTGTGAACTTAGGCAGATCATGAGAGGGAGGGCAGGAAGGGTTGCCTCAGTGCTTCGTTCTTGTGGCCTTTTCTTACATGCCCAGGGAAATGCTGATTACCACTTTGGGATCAGGAAGCAATTTTTTTCCAGGCCAGTTTGGCCAGGGATCCTGGAGATTTTTTGCCATCTTCTGGGCATGGAGCAGGGATCACTGAAGCAATGCTCCCGCTAAGCTGTGGAGTCTTGTGAGCAGAAATTCTATTTTGTGAGCTCCTGGCATTAAAGTTGTGAGCGAGTGATTTGGCTATGGCATAAATTAGCTTGCTCTGGAGCCCTCCTTCCTGAGCTAAGAAAAAAATGTGTGAGCTGGAGGCTAAGAAACTGTGAGCTAGCTCACACTAACTCAGCTTAGAGGGAACACTAGTCACAGGGTGTGTGTGTTTGGGGGGGGAAGTATTTGTGAATTTCCTGCATTGTGCAGTGGGTTCGACGAGATGACCCTGGAGGTCCCTTCCAACTCTATGATTCTATGATTCAGAGGTGGTTTGCCATTGGCTGCTTCTGTGGGGCAACCCTGGACTTCTTGGGTGGTCTCAGATCCAAACACTGACCAGGGCTGACCCTGCTTAGCTTCTGAGATTTGATGAGATGCGGCCAGGGGTCATTTCGTAGAAAAAGAGGTGCAGGAACTCATTAGCATAACTCATTAGTATAACTTATTTGAATATGCCACACACCCTGACATCACCGGAAGTGTGTCAGAAGGCAACACCCACACCCAGCTTACCAGGCTGCTTCTTGCTCTGACTGAGGGCTGCTGGGAGCAGGGGGCGGGGCTTGCTGCATGTGCCCGCCCCCTGGGCTCTTTACTGCCGGAGCTCCGCTCCTGTGCGCTCCTGCAGGAAATGATCCCTGGATGCGGCTATTAGAAGGAGTTTAATGAACGACTGGTTTATTGACCTGGACAGGTTCTTTCCTTCTCTGTGCTTCCTTGCCCCTGCCTGTGGCAAAACAGAAACACAAAGGCCCCTTAGCTCTCAGCAGTCAGCAGCCTTACAGATGGGAAAGCCCATGCTGGGCAGACTCCGATGGCCAGTGGGAATGATAGAAAATAGCGGTGGGAAACAGGGCAATGTCAGAAGGCAAACTGTGGTGCGTCTTTGAAGGGTCATGCATTGTGGAAATGAGGCGTTTTACTGTTCAGAGTGGGTTGGGGTGGAATAAAAGGGGGCCCCCAACCTAGACTTTTGCTCAAGGCCCCAGAATCCCTCAGACTCCCCCTGGCTCTAGCAGTTTGCAGACGTAACCTGCTAAGAAGCAGGGCTGCCTGTCCTTTCTTTAAGCAGGGATTCCAGCGGATTGGACCGGGCGGCCTGCGAACTGCCTAGCTGGCCTCTTACTGCTGTCAGGACGTTTTGACTTTCCTGTAGAGTTTCCCACATCCTGGCGACCTCCCCTCCTTGTCCCCTGGGCTGGTCCAGATGTTTTCCCAGACCGGTGCTTGCTGGAAGGATGGAGCTGGGAGGAGGGGGGGGGAAGGGGGAGGCCAGAAAGCTTTCAACAGAGCATCATCTGTATGAGATCTAGCCATCTAGCTGTGTGTGCATTTCCCCTCTGCATCCCAAATGTTTCCCAGAGTTAAAAAGAAGGGGAATATGGGGGTGGTGGTGAGAAGGGGTGTGTGTGTGGGGGGCTGGGGTGGAGGTGATATGAGAGCCACAGGGTACTTCAGCAGTTACAAAGCTGCTCTTTTCTCTCTCAGAGAATCTTACCACAAAACCTACGCACACCAGTTAGGAATGATGGGCCCTTAACAGGATTCTTATTTGTCACACAAAAAACAAGCTTTCTTTCTTAAGAGAGCCAGTTTGGTGGAGAACCGGATTTGATTCCCCACTCCTCCACTTGCACCTGCTGATGTGACCTTGGGTCAGTCACAAGCTCTGGCACAGCTGTCCTTGAAAAAGAGCAGTTTGTGTCAGAGTTCTCTCAGCCCCACCCACCTCACAGGGTGCCTGTTGTGGGGAGGGGAAGGGAAAGGAGTTTGTAAGCCGCTCTGAGACACCGAGTGAAGGGCAGGGTATAAATCCAATCTCTTCTTCTTCTTCTTAAGCCGACCCCCAAACTCTGTGTTTGTGTGTGTGTATACAGTGCAGTCACATCACAGTAGCAACCCCAGCAAGGGGCTTTCAAGGCGTGAGAAGCAGAGGTGGTGTGCCATTGCTTTCCTCTGCATCCAATCCCCCATCCAAGTACTAACCAGGGCTGACCCTACTTAGCTTCTGAGACCTGACAAAATCAGGGTAAGGTTGCCAGGTTCCATTCGAGACGCTGGCAAAGGGACATTCCGGGAGCCGGAAGCATCACCCCCGACGTGCCGACGTCACCAGAAGACATGTTGCGCTGTTCCTACATCATCCGTAAGTGACGTAGGCACATCAAGGGCGATGCTCTGGTTTTTGGGCAAAACTCTATGGTAAAATCCATTTCAAAGGACAAAAAAGAGAAAAGGGAAAAAAAAACTGAACCTAAAACCTAGAATTCAGAACCTAAAAAGGTTAGTCAAGAATAGAAGAGGGCCAACTCTAAAAATCTAATTATGAAACATACAAAAATATACATGTATTTATTCAACACAAATTAAAATAACAAATAAGGGCCCATTCATACCTCATATACAAATATAAAAACATACAAAGGCTAATGAAATAGACCTAATGCGTTTTGGCCTTTACAGGCCTTCCTCAGAGATCTAATACAAATAGAACATGTTGGCTGATATGTAAAAATATATACAATCATACATATACAAAATATGAAATAAAGACCAGAAAACAATTGTTCCAAAGTTTAACCACTGGGCAAAGAAAAGAAATACAAAAATACAAATGAAGCCTCCAGTGCAATCACATGTCCAGTAGTACTTCTCTCTGGTCAACTATATATTCTCCTGAGATTGTACAGCCAACTGTTCCCAATAAAATGTTCCTTAAGTTAAAAGCAGTGTGTATTTTGTATATGTATGATTGTATATATTTTTACATATCAGCTAACATGTTCTATTTGTATTAGACCTCTGAGGAAGGCCTGTAAAGGCCGAAACGCGTTAGGTCTATTTCATTAGCCTTTGTATGTTTTTATATTTGTATATGAGGTATGAATGGGCCCTTATTTGGTAATTTAATTTGTGTTGAATAAATACATGTATATTTTTGTATGTTTCATAATTAGATTTTTACAGTTGGCCCTCTTCTATTCTTGACTAACCTTTTTAGGTTCTAAAATCCATTTCAAACCATAGAGTTCTACCCAAAAACCAGAGCGTCACCCCCCTGGTGTGCCCATATCACTTCCAGGTGACATAGGCATGTCGTGTGATATTGCTGGGGGGGGGGATTTCCTCCTGCCTGCCAACCAGCCAGTGCCAGACAGAAGCCCACAAAACTGGGCAATCCCCTGCCTCCAACTGGGGAATGGCAACCCTAGATCAGGCTGTAGCATGCTTCCTTCCTTCCCAAACCCTAACTAAGAGCCAAATAAGAGCCTGGTTAAGCTGATGCTCCTTTCCAGAGCCATGAAACCACTTGGATTTTCGAGAGGCTTAAATCATAAGGACTGATTCAGAGCCCTGGAGGAGAGGCAGGACTTTTAAGGATGATTTTAGGGATGCCAGTCCCCAGGTGGCGGCGAGGGATCCCCTGATTTTTGGGGCTCCCCCCAGATGCCAACCAGCGGCTGGGGGGAGGGAAGCCCCGCCCCCAACAGTCATCCCTGGCTCCGCTTGAAAAGAGTGAGCACCATTGGCACCTGCCCTGCAAGCTGCGAATTCACGGAAGGTTCCCTCTAAATGTTTGGGGGGAAGTGGTGTGTGTGTGCATGCCCATGACTCTGCAAGATGTCATCACGTCTGGGACGGCCCCACCCCCTCCCGGACCACCCCCCAAATCCCCCCACCGGGGACAAGATGGGACCTGGCAACCCTAGATTATTAATTTATTTATACTTTGGATTTATGAATCACCCAATCCCTGAATACACAGGGCTCTGGGTGATTTACATCATTAAAAGAATACATAAAAACTTTGTGATTACTAGTTAAAATACAATAAATATAGCATTACAGACTTAAAATTAATCCCCAGCTGGCGTTAATCATTAACCTTTAACCAGTTCTGGACTGCGTTGCTACCTCGCAAGCAGGGTAAGGAGGGGGGAGAGAGAGAAAGGGGGGAAAGAGGAGGGTGCCAGCCATGTTATTGCCCATCATTGCCCTCAACCGAAAGCCTGGCGGAACATCTCTGCATTAAGTCCCACAGGGCCCTGGTGTCATTTGGCAGAGAGTTCCACAGCTGGATGTCTTTAGGGCCAGGGATCACCAGTAGACTGTTCTCAGCGGAGTGCGACGCTTCTTCAGGGAACATACCAGAGGAGACAGGATGCCACAAGGACCTCTTAAAAGCTTACTTGGCTAAGTTTCTGGAGGCTTTTTTTACAGTCTATCGAATGAATAGCTTTTTCATGGGACTGATTGGGAGTTCTATTGTACTCATCTGGTCTTAATTTCTGAGCAGGGGTCATTTCGTAGAAAAAGGGCTGCAGGAGCTCATTGGCATACCTAGTAAGTTATTAGCATAATAGCTCATTAGCATATGCCACGCCCCCTGACATCACCGGAAGTGATGTCAGAAGGGGAAGCAAAAAGAGGGAGGGGCATCTTCAAAAGCCTCCCCTCCCCTTCCCCAGCCAGCCTGCAGGGGGGGGAAGCAAAGAGCTGGGCTGCAGAAGGAGGAAAGAGGGAAGGAAAGAGAGAGACAGTAGAGAGAAAGAAAGAAGGAAGGAAAGAAGGGATAAAAAGAGAGAAGGAAAGAGGAAAAGAGAAGGAAAGAAGAAGGGAAAGAAAGAAAGAGAAGGGAAGAAAGGAGGGAAAAAGGAAAAGGAGAGAACAAAAGGAGGGAAAAAGAAAAGAGAAGAAGGAGGGAAAGAAAGAAAGAAAGAAAGAAAGAAAGAAAGAAGGAAAGAAAGAAAGAAAAAAAGAAAGAAAGAAGGAAGGAAAGAAAGAAAGAAAGAGAGAGAGAGAGAAGGGAAGAAGGAGGGAATGAAAGAGAGAAGGAAAGGAGGAAAAGAGAGGAAGGAAGGAAGGAAGGCAACCCCTGATTCTGAGTAATATATAAGATTTGGTGCATGGCTAGGGTTGCCATATGCCCACAGGGGGCAGAAGATTTCCAGTTCCCAGCAGGCCTTGCACACCAGCACTCCAGCGGCTGGCAAGAGAAGGGGGGAAAAAAAAACCTTGCTATTGGTAACAGCATCATGCCTCTGTAGGAAGCACCAGTGATTCCTAGAGAGGTGTGATGTCACTTCCAGATTTTCCCGGAAGTGACATCATGCTGTCGCTGATGTCTGCCTCCCCATGTCATCACCCCACCTGCTCTCCTGCTAGTTGCCAGGCCAGGCTTGGCAACCTATTCATGACAGTTATAACAAACATGATTTTCTGTAGATTAGTTCAATGCACACCACCTAATGGTTTGTTTTTATTTTGTGCTCTCCCTGTCTGTTATTTTAGTATAGCAAGAAATACCCTAGAGGAAGGGAAGTGCTTTTCCCATTAGGGCAACCTCATACTTACTATAGGGAACCATCCGTACTGAGTCCGTAGCCTGCATTGTTCCCTGTTTGGTTCTGTTTTCCAATCTTCAGTAATGACTCTTGGGCTGATTTCGCACTAGAGCTGCCTCGATGTTGCGCTGCCGTCTGCCCCGATACTGTCGGTCAATTTCACACCCGAGGCTGCGGGGCTGCACTTGACCCGTGGCTTCGCCCGATTTCCTCCGCAGTTTCGTGATCCTCAAAAAACAGGATCACGAAACTGTGGGGGGAATCGGGCGAATCCGCGAGTCAAAATCTTCGGGTGTGAAATTGACCAATCGTATCGGGGCAGACGGCAGTGCAACATCGAGACAGCTCTAGTGTGAAATCAGCCTTGGTGTAAACCCAGCTGTAAATTTGCATTTCGCTCACAGTTTTGTGTCAGATCAGTTCTTCGCTCACATAAAAAGGCACAAGTGAGGGTTTTTTTTTTTGGGGGGTATGTATTAATAGCTGCGGTGGCTCAAGTGGTTAAGACGCTGAGCTGCAGGCTGTGGAAGGTCAGTAGTTCAGCAGTTCGAGACCCGGGTGCCGCATGATGGAGTGAGCTCCCGTCTCTAGTTCCAGCTCCTGCCAACCTAGCAGTTCGAAAGCAAGAAATTGCAAGTAGATAAATAGGTACCCCTTCGGTGGGAAGGTAACAGCGTTCCGTGCGCCTTGGTGTTTAGTCATGCCGGCCACATGACCACGGAAACGTCTTCGGACAGCGCTGGCTCTTCGGCTTTGAAACGGAGATGAGCACTGCAACCCTAGAGTCGGACTCGACTGGCTTTCGAGCAAGGGAACCTTGCCTTTACCTATGTATTAATAGACATGTGCTCATGGTGGTTGTGCATCATGGTCTTTGTAATGTGCAAAGCTGTGCATGTTGTGTAGTCTGGAAGGCAGGTTTCAGACAAGGGTGCTGCGGGACTGCAGCTCAGCCCCTAGGCCTCGACCTGTGAGGCCCTGAAAGGTTCTATGTTTCCCCCATGCTTTTTAAAAAACATCTACATGAAACTGTTGGGGGAGAACATCTGGAGATCTGGGCTGGATTGTCACCAATGCGAGAATGAGACTCAGCTCTATCTTGTGTGCTTTCAGCTGTGAAAGAGGAGACTGCGGAAACTGTGAACCACTGCCTGGAGGTGGTTTTGGGATGGAGGAGGGGAGGGCTAATAAACTGAAGCTTAATCCTGACAAAACAGAGGTGCTACTGGTTGGAGGAAGGATTGACCCAGGATGTGTCTCCTGTTCTGGGAGGGGTTGCTCTCCCCCTAAAGAACAGGTCCGTAGTTTGAGGGCTCTACTGCAGGATCCGGGCCTCCTGTTGAATAAATGAGTAGCCGTAATGGCCAGGAGTGCCTTTCACCAGCCTCGGCTACTGAGTAGGGTTGCCAAGTACCCTCTGGCCACCGGCAGGGAATGGGGAGGTAAGGTTGCCAGCGCCAGTAATATCTAGATTAGACTACTGCAATGCTCTGTACTTGGGGCTGCCCTTGAAGAGTGTTGAGAATCTACCGTTGGTACCGAATGAGTGTGCAGAGAACATATAATGAGAATCCATAAGTCACATCCATACCCTTTTTTTGGTAATCTGCAACAGGGCTACCGTATTCAATTCAACTCCCATTTCCAAGGCAATCCTTGATCAGAACCAGTGAGGTGGTACGCCGTCGGCCGTGTAATTGAATCTGCTGTATGCTTGGTGACACTCATCTTCACGCAGGCCTCCCCCCCACCCCCACCCCGGGGCCATGAGTCTCACCTGCACTTTTCCCATCAAAGCAAATTAAGGTCTGCCGAGAGGCGGCATAATAGATGGATATGGAGAAAGGGCGTGTGTCTGTTTTTTTGCTTTCTGCTAGAAGAGGCAATCGTTCCGAGGCAAGACCTAGCAGACTGAGAAGCCCGTATGGTTTTTTGTTTTGTTTTTCAAGATCAGTGGGTGTTCTATTCATCTGGCTGAATAAAGTCTCCCTCCAGGGCTTCAGGGGAGAAAGCAGCCTCCTGGTCACATGGAATTACTTGTTTTTTTACTATTCAGGGAGGCGGCACCAAAAGTACCTTACGTTAAAGCCCGGCAGGCAACCCCTTTGAGAGTGCCTGCTTGTTTAATTGTAGCCTCCCCGCGTGCACCCTGTAATTACAGGCGTGTTGACAGTCGGTTTTGGCAAGGGGACTGTGACCTGCCAGCTTTCACCTTAGCGTTCTGCAGGCTGGCTCTGCCCTTACCCAACGTGATAGGGTTGCTGAGGGCTGCCCTTATCCTCACACATCATACTTTCTTGTGCCCAGGAGCTGGTTCACCCTGGCATTGGGAGCGAATGCGTTTTTTAAAATCTCCAACGGCCTCCAGCATTTCATAGATACAGAAAAGGGTCCTCTTATATACCTGTAACGCTCCTCTCCTCATGCCAAGGATCATCACTTGAACCCTTCGCCTTTCCCGTTCTTGCATGTTACCAGGGCAAGCTTGGAGTCCGGCAGTACTGTAAAGATCAACCTTAAAGACTGTGAGGCGGTGGGCTCTCCTTCTTTGGAGGTTTTCAAACAGAGGCTAGGTGGCCATCTGACAGCCATGCTGATTCTGTGAACTTAGGCAGATCACGAGAAGGGAGGGCAGGAAGGGCTGCATCAGTGCTTAGTTCTCTTGTGGCCCCTTCTTACACGCCCAGGGAAATGCTGATTGCCACTTTGGGGTTAGGAAGCAATTTTTCTCCAGGCCAGTTTTGCCAGAGATCCTGGAGGGTTTTGTGGTTGTCAGGGCTTTTTTTGGGTTCAGTGGCCCATCCGGTCCAACACTCTTGTGTCACACAGTGGCCAAAAATACCAGGTGCCATCAGGAGGTCCAGCAGTGGGGCCAGGACACGAGGAACCCTCCCACTGTTGCCCCCCAAGCACCAGGAATACAGCGCATCACTTGCCCCAGACTGAGAGTTCCTATCTATACCTTGTGGCTAATAGCCACTGATGGACCTCTGCTCCATATGCTTATGTCCACTCTTTTATCTGGGTGGGTTGACAGTGTTGGTAAACATAGCTGAGGCATGGAGACATTCCCCCAGTACCCAGTGAATGCTTTTCCCGATGGACCTCTGCTCCTGGAGGATTTCTGCCATCTTCTGGGCATAGAGCAGGGATCACTGGAGGTGGTGGGGGAAGATATTTGTGAATTTTCAATGATTCTAAGATTCTAAGGGTGTCAGCTTTTGTGAGCCAAAAGTCCCTGTGTACAGGGGTCATTTCCTGCTCCGGCAGTAAGAAGCCCAGGGGGTGGGCACATGCAACAGGCCCCGTCCCCTGCTCCCAGCAGCCCTCAGTCGGGCCACGAGGAGCAAGAAGCAGCCAAGTAAGTTGCAGAGCCCCCCCTGGCCCATCCCTGGCTCTCCCTCCTCTGTGAGGGCAGATCTGCACGTCCCCCCCCCCAATAGCTAGCAATCCAAAACAGTCCAGTGGAGCCTGAGCGGTGGGTGTTGCCTTCTGACACACTTCTGGAGATGTCAGGGGGTGTGGCATATGCAAATAAGTTATGCTAATGTTATTAAGCCCCTGCACCTCTTTTTCTACTAAATGATCCTTGTCTGTATATCTGATGAAGGCAGCTCTGTCTTTCGAAACCTGATACCCAGGAAATTTGTGTTGGTCTTTATGGTGCTACTGGCTACCAACCTGGCTACCCACCTGATAATTAATTAATAATTATCATATGACAGTGTGTGTAGTGCAGCCAGGAGATCAAAAGATTGTCTGGCAGCCTGAAACTCTACCTCTTTTTGTGGCAAGCTAGGTTTATTTGGGGGGGGCTGAGAGAACTGTGACTGACCCAAGGTCACCCAGCTGGCTTCAAGTGGAGGATTGGGGAATCGAACCTGCTTCTCCAGATTTCAGTCCACTGCTCTTAACCACCACACCAAACTGATACTTGCACTTTACCAAACGCTCTTCTCCACTTACTGTTCGTTTCTTCTAAACCGGCCTACCCTACAGAGGCTCCTGCAAACAGGATGTATTTATGAATTGGCCATAGTTTACTTTAAAAAAACCCTCTTCAGAATGTTTAATCTGGCTGTATATTATTTAGAAGAAGAAGGAGAGATTGGATTTATACCCCGCCCTTCACCACCCAAAGGTGTCTCAGAGCAGCTCACAAACTCCTTTCCCTTCCCCACAACAGACACCCTGTGAGGTAGGTGGGGCTGAGAGAACTCTTGACAGAAACTGCTCTTTTTCAAGGACAGCTCTTATCAGAACTATGGCTTGCCCAAGGTCATCCAGCCAGGTGCAAGTGGAGGAGTGGGGAATCAAACCCGGTTCTCCCAGATTAGAGTCCTCGCACTTAACCACTACACCAAACTGGCTCTTTACAGGACAGCTGCAACTCTGACCCATTTGGCAGTATTTATTATCTGGTTAGGCAAAGTCTGGGAGGCTTGGAACGGGAGTCGTGAAGTGGGTTTTGTGGCCTTGTGCACTAGAGCCCAAGATGCACTTGTGGGCACTCCTCCCACTCAGAAGAGAAGGGGTTAAAACCTGTAGAACCACAGGGCAGGACCATCACAGGGCTGCCAGCCTCCAGGTGGGGCCTGGAGATCTCCAGGAATTCCAGCCGATCTCTAGAAGGCAGAGGTCAGTTCCCCTGGAGAAAATGGCTGCTTTGGAGGGTGGGCCCCATGGCATGATACCCCACTGAGGGCCGGTGTTCCCTCTAAGCTGAGTTAGTGTGAGCCAGCTCACAGTTTTTTAGCCTCCGGCTCACACATTTTTGTCTTAGCTCAGGAAGGGATGGCTCCAGAGCAACCTAATTTAGGCAGTAGCCAAATGGCTCGCTCATAACTTTAATGCCAGTAGCTCACAAAGGAGAATTTTTGCTCACAGGACTCCACAGCTTAGAGGGAACATTGCGTGAGGGCCCTCCTCTCCCCAAGCCCCCCTCTCTCCAGGCTCCGCTCCAGAATCTCCAGGAATCTCCCAGCCCACAGTTGACGACCTTAATCCTTCCCTTCCTACAAAGAGCTCAAAGTGGCCTACGTGGTTCTCCCTTCCTTTTCACCTTCCCAACAATGCTGGGAGGGCAGAGGTAGGCAGCTCCAGGTCACCCAGCCACCAGAGTGGGAATGCAAACCAGGTCGTCCCAGATCCTAAATCTGGGATCCCCAACCTTTTAGTGGGCACCTTTAGAATTCTGACACAGGGTGATGGGCACAACTACCAAATGGCTCCCGCAGGGGGTGGAGTCAACCACAAAATGTCTGCCAGTGAGGTTATGTAGAACTCTGGCCTATATATTGTCCCTAAGCTCCATTTAGGGCTGCCAAGAAGAAAAACGTCCAGTCTCTTTTAAGAAAGACTGGCGACGGGGTCAGACGTGCCATTTGGTGTGGAGGGGAAGCGAGCCTATTTCCCCCGGTGGAAATTGACACGGTGGTGCATGACCACACACATCCTTTGTAGCTTCGGGGTCAGCCCGTCACTGCCCAATCAGACAACACGTTCAGGCGAGTGGGGTTTTTTTTGCCTTTTGTTTCCCATGCGCATAAACGAGGAATCGCACCTCCGCACTGAGGGTTCCCCATGGAGTATGTGGTTACGTGCATACTGCTAAGCAAGGGGGGGAAATGGCACCAAATCGGGATGGAATGAGCAGACCATCCCGACGGCATGAGAGCGTGGTTGAGCGATCAGACGGAAATATCCGTCTGTAGCCTGTCGGCGAGCATTAGGACCGGACTTTCCCTGGTGTTTTTCAACTCCGCTTCCGTGGCGGGGCAGCACAGAGTGCTGACAATTGGGGGACCTTTCCCAGATGTTGCTGTCTGGCAACCCTGGATCCAAAGGCAGCACCATCCATGACCATTCCAGATCTTATTCAAGGTATAAACGTTTGTGTGCAGATATCTGGAGAAGTGCGCGTGCACACAAAAGCTTGTACTCTGAATTAAACTTTGCTGGTCTTAAAGGTGCCGCTGGACTCCAACTCTGTTCTGCTGCTTCGGTTCAGACCAACACGGCTACCCCGCCTGAGTCTATCATCCCAGATCTTGTAACTGCCTAGCTACACTGTGTTGCATCTGAGAGGATCTGCCCTGTCTTCAGGGGATGATAAGGACCAGAGAGCTTCTCATTTCCTGGCTCCAGCAACACAAATAAACTCTTCTTAATCCTGCAATCATTTATGGATGGCGTGCGGCCAAGATAGGAGGGGAAGGGCCGTTGCTGGAACAGAGCTGTTTAGGGAAGGATTTCATGCAAGGGCTGTTTCTTGTGCTTTTGGTTCTAACACCCAAGACAGAATCCGTGCATACAGTGGCAATTTGGGGGGGGGGGGGGGG
>NW_015173716.1:392815-414191 GCF_001447785.1 Gekko japonicus | reverse complement strand
CGGAAGAGGTGTTTCCGGCTTCAGTGGAAGGGATCCTAAAATTGGATCCCAAAGCCAGATTTTGAAAGCGAAGAGGAAAGGGATGCCAGCATCCAGGTGGGACCTGAGGATTCCCCCAGAATTACAGCTGGTTTCCAGACTACAGAGATCGGTTCCCCTTGAGAAAATGGATGCTTTGGAGGGCGACTCTAGGGCATTATACCCCAC
This sequence comes from Gekko japonicus, assembly GCF_001447785.1. Taxonomy (NCBI): domain Eukaryota; kingdom Metazoa; phylum Chordata; class Lepidosauria; order Squamata; family Gekkonidae; genus Gekko; species Gekko japonicus. Next base: position 413,984 of record NW_015173716.1, on the reverse strand, counting down.
TGAGGTCCCTGTCCTCCCTAGGCTCCATCCCCAAATCTCCAGGAGTTTCCAGCCTGGATCTGGCAACCCTATCCCCCATCCCACACCAATGGCCATATGGGACCTTGCAGCTCTACCCTATAATGATATTCACTGCTTTCAACCACATGCTGTGGAACAGAAGGAAAGTGCATTTCTTTACATGGGCATAGAGACTGCATATAGCTGAAAGCCATTTGCCAAATTGCAACCATGTTCACATCTTATAAGCCCTCTGCAGGCATTCTGTTCTGTTTGTGTGAACTGAGAGCACACCATATTGGGAGCACACGGGTCCCCGCGATGCACCCAGTATGCACAGTTGCTGCCTAGTGTGAGTTGAGCAATGCATGGATTGCATGGATTTCCATGCGGGAACAGCTTCCGCGACTGCAAACCTGAACCTTGATTATTTTTTTTTACAGGGTTCTGGTTCACGTGAAAGAAATCTGGACCAGATTGGAAAATCCACACATTGCTCAAGTCACATGATACGATGATTCCATCCACGTATCATGCTCCTGAAATGTATGGCTGGGGGGCTCCCATTCTGCACAATGTAGTATTTGCAGAGGTCTTGTGCACTTGAGTAATTCTTACATTACGTTCAATGCACGTAATGCTGAATGTAGGATTTAACCCCCAGTACTGGCCCTGCCTCGATTTTTAATGTTTGTATAGGCTGTTTCTTACAAACAGATGTACGCTTATACATGCAGGATTTTTTACTTCATTTGCACCTCCACTTTATCCTCATAACAGCCCTGCGAGGTAGGTTAGGCTAAGAGTTTGTCACTTGCCCGAGGTCACCTAGCAAGCTTCCATAGCAGAGCGGTGATTCATACCTGGGTCTCTTAGGATGTATGTGCATTTGCTGAAACTTGAACAGGGCTAGTGACAACCCAAAAAAGGGCATGTAGTCCCTTCACAGGAGTTGCTGTCCACGCCTACTAACTTGCCTACCACTTAACAAGGCACAATGCTGAGGTTCGGGGCAGGGTTTTGACGCAGAGCCTGGGAATGAGGATGGAGAAAGGAATACTAATGCACATTTCTCGGTTTCCAGTTTGATTTGGAAAATCCCGTAGTCTCTGTCTGCTAGGTGGGAGCTACCCTAAACCCAGCAGCCCAAATAGTGTGGCATAATATACTGTTCACAGCCAGCCAAGATGCGGGATGTGTGTGAAGTGCCATCAAATCACAGCTGACTTACAGCGACCCCGTAGGATTTTCAAGGATTTTCAAAGAGAGGTGATTTGCCGTTCCCTGCCTCTGCGTCACAACCCTGGACTTCCTTGGCGGTCTCCCATCCAAATACTAACGAGGGCCAACCCTGCTTAGCTTCTGAGATCTGCTAAGATCAGGATAGCCCAGGCCAGGCGTGAGAAACTTGCTGTAAACTCAGTACTGTGGAGGTTCTGCAAAGCACTACTGATGCTTAACCAGCTGTGATTCTCTAGTGCTTGTAAAAATGGGAGCTGGTGCTGTGGTACTGAGCCAGTTAGAAGCACAGACTCTAATCTGGGAGAACCGGGTTTGATTCCCCACTCCTCCACACGCAGCTGCTGACTGACCTTGGGCCAGTCACAGTTCTCTAAGAGCTGTTCTCTAAAGAGCAGTTCTCTCAGAGTTCTCTCAGCCCCACCTACCTCACAGGGTGTCTGTTCTGGGGAGGGGAAGGGAAGACGATTGTAAGCTGCTTCGAGACTCCTAGTGAAAGGTGGGATATAAACCAAATCTCTTCCTCTTTTTTCTCTTCCTCCTCCTCCTCCTCAGCCAATTTATGCCAACCTGTAGGGTTTTCAAGGCAAGAGACAGAGGTAGTTTGCATAGCAAGCCTGGATTTCTATGGTGATAAGATCAGGCTAGCCTGGGCCATTAAAAAAAATAAAATCTTGAGAATTTAAAACATTCAAATATTGTGGCAAATTCCATACAAAACTCCACATCTTTCTATTTTATGGCATCTTTTACATAAAATTAAAGCAGAAATCGACTCTTCGCATCTACTGAAACAGCTCTTTAACAAACAGCTCTGTTCTCAGGAAGGAAATTCAGAAGATATATTTTGGCCTATTTAGCAAATATTCTGCTTGCTAAGTAATAATAAGGCAAAGTAATAATTAAGGATATTCACGTCTGTGTGTCAGTTCAGTTCATGACTTGCCGTCTAGCTGTGAGCAAGGAGCCAGTTTGTCATCAGGCAGTTTGATTGTTCATGAGCAGCTCAAACCTGTTCAACAAGTTGCCTTCCATACATTCAAACAATACAGGGCAGTGCATTTAGCAGCATGCATTCTCCTGCAGCCCAACGGACATCCCAGTGAGCACACAAGCTAGTTATTTATTTATAAACAACCACTGGTTCTTGTAGATGCCGAAAGCTGTGTTAGCATGTTATTTTACACATGCATATTTTCATAATTTCTGGCTGTTGTAGTTTCCCCACCACCACTGGTGTCATTTAATTACCAGATCCAACTGTACATGACTCTGGGGGAGAACTGATTTCACATCCTGCACCAGGGCAAAAGCGGCTGCGCAGTCGAAGGAATGAAACTTTGCCAGTAGCATTGAAAACACTGTATGTCTGCTGAATGCGTTCGCTAGAAGTTTTCAGCATCCCTAATCATTATACTTCATGTTCTATTTGTCCTATTTTTCATACTCACACAAATACATACTTGGGATTTGGGGAGGGGGGAGGCTTGGAGAGAGTCAGAAACTGGTAGGTGGGGAAAGGGTAGGGATGCCAGCCCCAGGTTGGGAATACTTGGAGACTGTGTGGGCGGAGCCTGAGGAGGGTGGGGTTTGTGGAGGGGAGGGACTTCAGTGGGGTCTAATGCCATAGAGTCCACCTTCCAGAGTGGGCATTTTCTCCAGGGGAACTGATCTCTGTCACCTGGAGATCAGTTGTAATCCCAGAAGATCTCCAGCTACCACCTGGAGGTTATCAAAGTATATTATAGCATACGACAATATTAAAGCAGATACTAATACACAAAAGAATGGTAAGTTTCAGGTGAAGGTGAACTTCTATCAAAATGCAAATGAATCCGACGAAAACCTCCGGAATGACTCTTCGTTTCGCCTCTTCATCAGAAACATTCCCATGCTTGTCTAGTTTCATACCACATTCATTCATACCACAGTTTGACATATCATATACGAATCTTCTCCTGGTTTTTCTACCATAAATACATTCTTAAAACAAACATTTCACCGGGTGTGACTTAGTTCATGATGCAAAGTGCCTCGAACTAAGTCACGCCTGGTGAAACGTTTGTTTTAAAAATGTATTTATGGTAGAAAAACCAGGAGATTTGTATATGATATGTCAAACTGTGGTATGAATAAAACTAGACAAGCATGGGAATTTTTCTGATGAAGAGGCGAAACGAAGAGTCACTCCGGAGGTTTTCGTCGGATTCATTTGCATTTTGATAGAAGTTCACCTTCACCTGAAACTTACCATTCTTTTGTGTATCAGTATCTGCTTTAATATTGTTGTATGCTATAATATACTTCGATACGCTCAAGCGCTTTTGTTCTATCAGTCTGTGCTTCGTTTGTTTAGACCGCCTGGAGGTTGGCCACCGAGGAAAGGGTTTGAGCACAGATGTTCCACCAGCACCTCTTCATTCCAGATCACTCATTCCCAAAGCAGCTTTTCCCTAACAAAAAAGAGTTATACCAGGTTTGTTACACATCTATTTGCATGTAGTGTTTTGTGGTTAGTCTCCCCCCACCACAACATTCTTTTTTTTAAAAAAAAAAATTACATACAGCTTTGGCTTTCGCTGTTTTTCATCTGAGGGACTCTCACAGAGTTAGGCCCCACATGAAGATTCCCGGAAACAAATGTTCGTCTCTCTTTATCGGAGATGTTGCCGAATTTTGCATGTTCGCCCCGCGACCTTCCCCCCCCCCCCCCGCTTTTTCAACTTGAAAATCTCCGTATTCTTTTTGCTGCTCCCTTGTTCAAACTGAGCCCATCCTTATTTTCACACTATTTTCTGTTTCTGCCAGCCAGTTTTCCCCAATTTAAGCAGTTTTTAATGGTCATTCTTGCACCAATTGCATGAAAATGGCCTAACAACTGTGTATAGAACAATATTAAAACAATTAAGAGAGTATATAAATGGCACGAAGGAACCCAGTGAATCAGCAACACTGACCGTGATTGAAAGGAAAAGCTTCCCAAATGGTAACTTGTGATAACAAAATATCCCTGGTCTTTACATTTTATAGTGAGCCACAGAAATGATGTGGTGTTCTCACAACCCAGTGGCGGCTGGTAGGTGCCGATAATACCTGCCCAGGGAGAATTTAATGGAAAGAGTTAAGAGTCTGGAATGTTGATACAGGGAGAAACAAATTTTGTGTGTGTGTGTGTGAGCACGCGCATGTGTACATTTATTTATTTATTTTATTTCATTTATACCCCGCCATCCCCGCATGCGGGCTCAGGGCGGCTTACACGGCACAACAGTGCAATAAAATATAACACATTAAAACAATTTAGGCACACAGGGTGCGATAAAATTATACAATTTGACCACTTAAAACACAGATCAATCTCACAGGATGCATCGGTAGTTGAAAATACCCACTCATTATTCTACCTCACCGTGAGGTCAGCAGAAAGGGGGGTGTCATAGGCCGAGATGTCCCAGTTGGCTAATTAGCCCACCCCGACGGCATTGCTCTGCAGTACACGATGGTGGTCATAGTGGTGGCGGCGGCTCCTACTCAAAAGCCTGGCGGAAGAGCTCCGTCTTGCAGGCCCTGCGGAACTGTAAAAGGTCCCGCAGGGCCCTGATTTCCTCCGGGAGCTCATTCCACCAGGTAGGAGCCGCCACCGAAAAGGACCTGGCCCTTGTGGCAGCAAGCCTTTAGGTCCCGGGGTCACTAGGCGGTGCTGTGACCCCGACCAAAGTGCTCTTTGGGGCATGTATGGGGAAAGGCGGTCCCTCAGGTCATGTGTGCGGGCCTTAGTGCCACATCCTTCCAAAACGCAACAACTACAAGACAATAGCATCTGTGTCGGGGTTTGTGACCCTTACTCCATGGGTTGAAGACCACTGCTTTAGATTCACGGATTAGTTCTGTAACAAAGTCTTACGATCCAGCAATCAACATCTTTTAGCTGTCCCCAGCCTGAAGGATGTCTGATTGGCCTCAACCAGGGCCATGGCTCTTTCGGCCCTGGTCCCTGCCTGGTGGAACAAGCTCCCATTTGAGATCAGGGTCCTGCGGGATCTGTTACAATTCCGCAGGGCCTATAAACGGAGCTGTTCCTCCGGGCTTTCGGGTGAGGCATCAGACGTGCAAATCCATCTCGGCCTCCCTTTCTGGAAGCGCTGATTTTAATCTAACGAATTATCCAGTGGCGCCACTCTGAAATATTTCCACCCAAGCTCTATTGTCAAGACAAGCTTGCTCTGGTTTGTGGCATAGTTGATTTTGATGTCAGTTTTATGGTTAAACTTCTATTGATTGCTATGCTAGTCACGATTTTTATGTGACTTTGTAACCCGCCCTGAGCCCGCTTGCAGGGAGGGCGGGACAGAAATCAAAGTAATAAATAAATAAAAGCCCTGAGTGAAGCCAGCTGATAGTTTGGGGGCATGAGTCCTGTTCTTTTGGGATGCTTCAGAGTCTGACATCTAGTGGGACCCTCGATGGCTAGTGGAACATAAGGTTAGGTCTTTAACCATCACCACTCTGGAGGAAGATCCAGGTGGTCAGCCATGTTGGTCTGAAGCAGTAGAACAAATTAAGAGGCCATTGGCACATTTAAGACCAATAAAGCTTTATTCAAGGTATGAGCTTTCGTGTGCATGCACACTTTTTCAAATACAAAAACCTCCCCAGGACTCAATAGAGATATTGGTTTCTTATCTCATTACATAAGCTAACTCAGTCAGTCCTCACATATATATTCTCAACAAGAATAACTATAAATCCTCTGTATTTTAGCGTATTTCTTTTTCAGAATAGTATATTAGAATACTGAATGTAATGCAAGGAATATTGGGATGTTTTGCTGACATGACACTGCATCCACCTCAAAAAGTGCTGTTAAGTGATCTCCACGCCTGGGAGGAGAGAATGGAGAGTCTCGGTTTGCTTCCCACAATTAGAAAAGACACCTTTAGACATTTATCTGCTATTTCGACATACTTATTGCTTTACAAGAGTTGACCTTATAACTTTAGCTTGTTATTTAGTTCTGACTTTGCCTATCTTAAACATCATGATGTTAGATGTTAATTTGCTGTTAAGTCCCTGTCTATATGTGTGAACCTTACCTACCATTCCAATGTGTTTGAAAAAGTGTGCATGCACACAAAAGTTCATACCTTGAATAAACCTTTGTTGGTCTTTAGCTCCTGGACTCTCAATTTGTTTTACTCTGGGGGAAGACAGAGTATCAGCTACCCTGCATTAACAGTTGTCTCACAGAAAAGTTCCCAAGTTTACTTGGGGGAAAGGCATGATGATCCCATAGCTATGCACAGGTGCATAATGTTTATATTACGCTTGTGAGTATTATTTAATGAGCAGCCTCAATAGCCAAACTTAGCTTGACCTCATCAGATCTCGGTAGCTAAGCAGGGTTGGCCCTGGTATGTAATTGGATGAGAGACCACCAAGGCAGGCAATGGCAAACCAGCTCATCTTGGAAATCCCTTGGTTGCCATGAGCTGGTTGCAACTTGACAGCATTATTACTATCTAAGGATGCTTTCAGTCTATGTACAAAACACCCTCAACAATATCATGAACATAAAATACCAAAGGGTAAGATTTTTTTTTAAGTATAGTGTTCACTAATAATCTCTTGACGAGTGATTAATTTGATCAGTCTTTATTTATACAATTGGCAACTAAGTAATGAGCAATGGCAACAGTACCATGTGGAAAGGGGGAAAATATTGCCGCTGGGGTGTGTGAGAATAAGCCTGTGTGAAACGCAGCTGATTCCACCATCCTGGTGGAAAACACAAACAGTGACACGACAAACGGACTCGAGCAGTTCACAAGCAGCTGACCTGCTCAGTAAAAAACCGGCTCTCCCCTCACCAGCGGTGAGCAGAACGTGAGCTGAACCAGTTGGCTGCTCAAGATTCCCCTGCAAAAGCCAGCAAAAGGAATTGCAGTCGAACAGAATCAGAGTTAATCATTTCTGACTCAAAATCATTTCATTAAAAAAAAAGCGGCTGTTCAGACACGCGAACTGTGAGACCAGACTTCTAAGAGGAGGTAGTAGATTTTCTATAGTTGGCAAAGTTGGAGCCACGGAGGGCAAAGCAGACGGTGCCTGGAATCTCCCTCTCCTCTCCTGGGTCACGCAGGGATGCGAAGTCAGTTGGGCCAGGTGAGACGGGAGGGAAGAGAGCTCAATAGTCTTACTGTGCTTCCCTCTTGGGTGGGGTGTGGACCAGCCTGTTTATGTTTCTCTATATATAGTGCCCCTTCCTCGCGTTGGCCATGATGAATTGCCGCTTATGTCTGTGCCGTCATTGGAAGGAACCAGCCCAGGCCAAAGAAAATACCCTATGTGGGGCGGGGGAGAGAAAGAGGCACAGATTCTGCATCTTACACAGGCAGTTCAAGGAGCTGAGCAAGAAACTTTCTCCCCCTCCGTTGCCCCCCACGACTCCTGTGGAGAGGAGGAGGAGTTATTAGGAACGTCACTGCAGAGCTTCGTAGGGAGTTTCAGGGGAGGATGGCGAACTGCGAGGCCTCCAGCTGAATAGGTCTCTGTGACCGGACTCATCACTCTCCTCTTCTCCTTTCCAGGTACCATCCTCCTGCCAGCCGCTTCCCCCACCTGAACTGGTAAGTGCCATCGACGGTTGCACCTCTGCTGTGTTCTTATTCCAACCCTGCTTTGGTCAGTTTTCCCTCTTCCTGTTAGTATCGCTAGGAGAAGAATACTGAATGTGAGACTGACTTCTGGTACATAGAGATTACTTAAAAACAGAGTTGTCAGTTGGCCAGGAGAAAAACGCTCTATCCCTTTAATAGAGGCTTAATGAGTGGAGGGCTTTATTTACCAGGTGATTTTGTTTACTTCCATGTCATGAAAAGCTTCAACTTCTCATTTCCACACACAAAGTTTCTATTAAAAGAACAGGACTTTTTTTTCCCTCCCCCTCAGTGGAGAATGTGTTCAGTAGAGCCCAGGAGGCATCAACTTTGTGTTATTCAGGGAGCATACAGCGATTTCTTGACTTCTGATTGGCTCTGTGGCAGCCATTTTGTGATTGTCCCCATGGCAGCCATTTTGTAGTGGCATCCCTGCCAGTCCTCAAGGTTCCAGAAGTGCCCATAGTTCTTGGAGATCCATCCAGGATTGGAGGGAAAATGAACAGACCTGCCAAGGTAGCTCCCACCTTGTGGTACTGTCCTGCCAGCCTCTTCCCCCTCCTGAGGTAAATCAAAGGAGGCTGTACTCCAGATCCCTGCCTTAACTGAACTTAGACAAGAGGAGCAGGGCCTTATCAGCAGTGGCACTCTTTCTCTGCTGATTCCCTCCCAGGGAAACCCACCATGCTAAGTCTGCCTTTGGTTAAGATGTTTTTATTTTGGGAAGCGTATGGAAGATGGACTTCATTTTGTTACCTTAAACTGATATTGTGTTGTCCTAGTTTAAAATCAGAAATGTTCATGCTTTGTAAGGCACTCTGTTGATCTCTGTGATCCTTTTTAAATGGTCTTCATTCTTCTCATGGTTGTGATTGTGAGCTTCTTCAAGGGTTTGTTTGGGCCACATCTTTAACTGCAGTTTTCTATAATGGTTTGTTCCATAGTGCTGTCCCTTGAGGATGCCTGGCCACAGACACGGCAGATAGGGAGCTGGAGTTTGTTGCACAAACCATGGTTTATTGTGATGTCTGAATGCAGATTCAGGAAGGTTAATCATCCAGAGAGGTGGTCCCGTTAGTCTATTGCAGAAAAATAAAGCAGAAATCGAATAGCACCTTTAAGACTATCCCAGTTTATTCCAGCATAAGCTTTTATGAGTGAGATCAACTTTGTCAAATGCATATGGTGTGGAACATCTCTTGAAGGGTTTTTTTTAAAAAAAATAATCAGGAGACCAAAGATTTAATCCCAGCCCAGATTTGGATTTATTGTGTGATCTCATTCTGTGATCTCAGCCTTGGTTTGCCCATCTGTAAAATGGGAGCTGCAGTGGCTCAAGTGGTTAAGACGCTGAACTGCAGGCTGGAAGGTCGGTAGTTCACCAGTTTGAGACCCGGGTGCCGCATGACGGAGTGAGCTCCTGTCTCTGGTTCCAGCTCCTGCCAACCTAGCAGTTCAAAAGCAAGAAATTGCAAGTAGATAAATAGGTACCGTTTCTGTGGGAAGGCAACAGCATTTCGTGTGCCTTGGCGTTTAGTCATGCCAGCCACATGACCACGGAAATGTCTTCAGACAGCGCTGGCTCTTCGGCTTGGAAACAGAGATGAGCACCGCAACCCTAGAGTCGGATTCGACTGGCTTTCGAGCAAGGGAAACCTTTACTTTTACCTAAAATGGGAAAGGCATTCTTCCACCTTTGGGGATTGAGATGAGACTGGATAATGACTGTAATGATGGCCTGTCTTGCTAGGATAAATAGTGACAGGAAGGAAAATCTCAAGAAGGGAATGAAAGAAATGTTAATAATGTCGTTTAAGAGGATGTTTCGTTGGAGGAGTCTAATCAGTGTGTTCACTCTGTGAGTGATAAGCCTTCCTTGGCAGCTAATTCATGACAATGGGCGTTTCCACATTCTCATTACTTACTCTTAAGTTCCTGTTTCTTGGGGAGGAGGTCCTCAGGTCTTTTGCTCCCTCTAGTGGCCGACTCGATATCAAAACAGCTTCATTTCCATCTTATCTCCCTGCATTTTAAATCTGCAGGGAGATATGCTGGAAATACACCTGTGTGATATTGAATCGACCACTAGAGGGAGCAAAACACCTGCGGAACAGGAGGAAAAAAACTAGAAGAAACAGGAACTTAACAGCAGGTAAAATAAGAATGGGGAAAAGCCCAATGGGGAAAGCATTCAGCTCCACCTAGTGCAAGAATGGCCAGCCATCATTATTGGCAAAAGGGTGTTTGGGACAAAGTCTATGTATTCGGATTGTTCCTCAGGAATTCTATGGGACCAAGCGGGTCTCCAGGGGGCTTTTGGTCCTGATGTAAGAGAGAGACAAGTGGATACAGGAGAAGGCAAAGTTTGGAGTTCTCCCTCCCCTCCATTTGAGGGTTCTAAACGAAATAGTATTCGGAGTGTATTCGGAATGTATTCGGAATGTTCCTCAGGAATTCTATGGCACCAAGCAGGTCTCCAGGGGGCTTTTGTGGTGAAAAGTACTGTCAAGGCACAGTCAGTTTATGGGGACCCTTTAGGGTTTTCATGACAAAAGACAAACAGAGGCTGTTTGCTACGGCCTGCCTCTGCTTAGTGACCTTGGACTTCCTTGGAGGTCTCCCATCCAAGTCCTAACCAGGGCTGATGTTGCTTAGCTTCTGAGAGCTGACATGATCAGGCTAGCCTGGCCCATCTAGGTCAGGGCACTTGAACATGTACATTCATTTTTCTAAAGGACTAGTGAAGACTTGGGTTTAAAGAAATGGGTCTCCTGCTTTGGCATCTAGGTTGGCCCTGGTCCTGATGTAAGAGAGAGACAAGTGGATACAGGAGAAGGCGAAGTTTGGAGTTCTCCCTCCCCTCCATTTGAGGGTTCTAAAATGAAATAGAACCCCGGGGCGGAGGTTTATAAATTTGATTATCTGGCACCATGGTATCAGAACAAAAGAGATTAACGCTTTAATTGATTTCCTAGCTAGGGCAGGATTTGTCTAGATAAGTGGATTTCTCCTGATGTTTGAAGAAGTCCAAAGGACAGGGAAGCTGGTGGAATCCTGAGTCCTGTTTCCCCCCAGTTCCTAAAATGGCGGTTGCACGTTGATTCCTGGAGAAGTCCAGATATCACAGAAATCATAAGCGAAATCTCCTTCTTCCATACTGTTTAATATAATTTTTATTAAGAAACAGTAGGTACAATTCACATAAAAATGAGCAGTGAGCATAACACATATCACAAACAACAACAAACAAAGCTGCATCCATTAAGCAGTCCTTAAAAAGATGTCAGGAGCTGCAGTGGCTCAAGTGGTTAAGACGCTGAACTGCAGGCTGTGGAAGGTCAGTAGTTCAGCAGTTCGAGACCCGGGTGCTGCATGATGGAGTGAGCTTCCATCTCTAGTTCCAGCTCCTGCCAACCTAGCAGTTCGAAAGCAAGTAATTGCAAGTAGATAAATAGGTACCACTTCGGTGGGAAGGTAACAGCGTTCCGTGCGCCTTGGTGTTTAGTCATGCTGGCCACATGACCACGGAAATGTCTTCGGACAGCGCTGGCTCTTCGGCTTTGAAACGGAGATGAGCACCGCACCCCTAGAGTCGGATTCGACGGGCTTTCGAGCAAGGGAACCTTTACCTTTTTAAAGGTCCTTTATGCTTCAGTCTACATTTCAAGAATGGGGACCATTTATTCATTGCATACGACTCATTGACCTGCAACTCTGAGCCTTGGATGTCATGCGAGATTTTCTCTTTTGTGTACCAGAGCTGAATCGTGGGGGGGCCCTCTTTATGCTTTGTTCCTGTTAAATAGTGGGTTCTATGGATGAGCAGACCCTAAGTCTAGTGATCAGCTCTACTTTATTAGTGATTTCAGCAAGAACAAGACTGAAACCCTACGGCAGCAGCCCTGTTTAAATAGCATGCAATTGCCACACCCAAACACACCCCACTCCCAATGATAGGCTATTTATATAACATGACTTCTTGATTGGTTGCTTCCAGTATCCTGGTGGGCTATTGTTCTTGGGCTTCGAGCTCAGCCCATCTCAGGTAGAACAGTTCTGGAATGTTTCAGTCCCAATACATAACACATTCCTTCGCTGAAAAGTGTTGTCTGAGATGGCTGGCAGTGTGAAAGCTGTCTGTAGTATTTGCTCGGTTGTGGTGATTTCACGTGTGGACTCATCGCTCCATGTTTCTGTGAGGAGCATGCATGGGCAGACATCTTCAGAAAGGGGAAGAGGGAAGTAAGTGGAGTCCCAGAGACTGCTGCTTCCACAAGACCTTTTGCCCCAAATTTACTGCCAAAGGGGAGTGCATGGGGGGGGGGCATCCACAAGCTGATCATCCTCTGATCACCCACTTTCAAGTCTGGGGAGGGGAAAGACTTCAATCGGGGTATACTGCCATAGAGTCTACCTTCTAAAGCAGCCATTTTTCTCCAGGTGAATTTATCTCTGTCGCCTGGAGATCAGGTGTAATCCCAGGAGATCTCCTGCTACCCCCTCGAAGCTGGCAACCCTGCATACAAGACTAGTGACATGAGATCCCTTAGCCCACTTTTAGTCGCATGCCTGATCGGGGGGCTCGCCTTAAAAAGTGCTGTGGGGCCCAATTCTGCTCCGAAGTGTGGCACTGGGGGTGAAGGGGTGTCAGCCCCTCCCTGCACCGTTTTTGCAAGCGGAAATGAGCAACGGGGGATGGGTCTGTTTCTCCAGTCCAGCGTCTCATGAAAATGGTATGGAGGGAAGGCTGAAGGACTGTCCTCTCTCTGCGCCATGCCCTGGAGTAGCGTCAGACCTCATGTTGCTTTTTAAGGTGAATCCCTGGTCACACATCTGATTGGGCATTACCTTAAAAAGTGTTGTGGGGCCTGATTCTGTCTGGAACATGTTACGGCCTTCCCTCACACATCAACCTTGAACTAGGGTTGCCAAGTCTTACCTGTGTCCCAGCGGGTGGCTCCAGCCCGTTGGTTCTGGTCCAACCTTCTGGGGCAACAGAAAACAACTCCGTACCATCCTCTAGATGACAGCCCTTCAAGTACTTGAAGATGGTTATCATATCACCTCTTAGTCGTCTCCTCTCCAGGCTAAACATACCCAGCTCCTTCAACCTTTCCTCATAGGACTTGGTCTCCAGACCCCTCACCATCTTCGTTGCCCTCCTCTGGACATATTCCAGCTTGTCCATATCCTTCTTAAATTGTGGTGCTCAAAACTGAACACAATACTCTAGGTGAGGTCTAACCAGAGCAGAGTAAAGTGGAACCATCACTTCGCATGATCTGGACACTATGCTTCTGTTGATACAGCCCAAAATCGCATTTGCCTTTTTAGCTACCGCATCACACTGCTGACTTATGTACAGTGTATGGTCTAGTAAGACCCCTAGATCCTTTTTGCACATACTATTGCCAAGACAAGTCTCCCCCAACCTATAATTATGCATTTGATTTTTCCTACCTAAATGCAGAACTTTACATTTATCCCCACTGAAATTCGTTTTATTTGTTTTAGCCCAGTTTTGCAGCCCGTCAAGATCATCCTGTATCCTGACTCTGCCTTCTACCATATTTGCTACCCCTCCCAATTTAGTATTGGATGGCAACCCTATCATCTTATATGACTTGTCTCATGTGGTCCAGAATGGCTTGACAAATCCACCCAGAAGTACCATGAATGTAAGAATATCAAAAAGCCAAGGGTCTCCCTATCACATTTTTCATAACAGGCTCGATCCATGGCGTGAAGAGACCTCTCACTGCTCCACATTGTTTCCCCTCATAACTTTTCCTTGCGATGACAATGAGTTTGAAAGAGCAGGTGCATCCTTTCTAAAATATGACTGATAGGAAGCACCTTCCCCCCCCCCATCCTGATGGCAGGTTATGCTTTCTTCAGGCTGTGCCAAATTGAGCACACAGGCGGGAAAGTGTGAGCCAGGCAGTCTCCGGGAAACGTAAAGAGGAGACTGGCGCAGGGGTTATTAATAGCAATCCCGATAAAGGGTTGAGCGAGAGTGAGGGATTTCTCAACACGGTGAAATCTCAAATTATTCTGTTTGGTGTGGAGAGAGTATCTTCTGAATGTTTTGATGGGCTGCGAGGCCTCAGAGTCTACCTGCTCAAACCGTTCCAGGGCATAAAAGTAAAGGTAAAGGTTCCCTTGCTCGAAAGCCAGTCAAATCCGACTCTAGGGTTGTGGTGCTCATCTCCGTTTCAAAGCCGAAGAGCCAGCGCTGTCCGAAGACGTTTCCGTGGTCATGTGGCTGGCATGACTAAACACCAAGGCGCACGGAACGCTGTTACCTTCCCACCAAAGTGGTACCTATTGATCTACTTGCAATTTCTTGCTTTCGAACTGCTAGGTTGGCAGGAGATGGAACTAGAGACGTGAGCTCATTCCGTCTTGCGGCACACTTGGGTCTCGAACTGCTGAACTACTGACCTTCCACAGCCTGCAGTTCAGCGTCTTAACCACTTGAGCCACCGCAGCTCCTATTCTAGGGCATGGAAAGGTACAAATTTCTCACACACCTCTGAGCATTTGCCAGCCTGCTACAGCCAAGCAAAACCATCATCTTGTGTCAGCTTTGTTGACATTGTCACCTTGGAGGGGAAAGGGCTATCTGAACCGTTGGATCCAGTCTGCACAGTTCATGACGGAATGGTGCCTCTGGGTGCCATGGTACCCAGAAGTACTTCTCTTCGCAGCCACCAAGAGTTCAGGAAGTGGGTGGAGCTCCTGTAAGGCAGGGCTTGTTGTTGGCTGCTCTCATTCAAATGAGTTATTCACGACTGCAGTACCGGTTGCAGCCACTAGAGGATCAGGAGTGCTTTTCTTAGTCAGTGTGTGGTGTCATTTTTCTTCAGGCTTTCGTTCTCTTTATTTTGCTGCCATTTCCTTCAGGGGAGCTGATCTCTGTGGTCATTCTGGGAGCGCTCCCATCCCCACCTGCAGATCGGCACCCGTAATTGCCACGGGGAACTGCCTCTGTATATCAAGTTCTCCCGTACTGTGTAGTAGTTATCCTGTGTTATGACTTCCTCTCATGCATTTCTCTGTCACATAGGGTTGCAAGCTGCAGGTTGGGAAATATCTGAAGATTTTGGGGGTGGAGTCTGAGATGGGTGGGGTTTGGGGAGGGGAGGGACTTCAGTGGGGTATATTGCAATAGAGTCCACCTTCCAAACAGCCATGAACTGATCTCTGTTGCCTGGAGATCAGTTGGAATAGTAGCCAAATCGCTCGCTCACAACTTTCATGCCAGCAGCTCACAAAGTACAATTTTTGCTCACAAGAACCCACAGCTTAGAGGGAACATTGGTTGCCATATTCGGGCTGGGAAACTCCTGGAGATTTGGGGGCGGAGCCTGGGGGGGCAGGGAACTCGGTGGCCCGTTTCAGGAGCATCCCTCCTCCGCTGACTCTCCACCCCTCCTCGTTGCCATTCATTAAAAGCAGACTGCTTGAGCAATAGTGTGAAATCACTTGACGGATCTGTCCCCAGGTGATGCTCCGTGCTTCGCTTGCTTTCCAGAAGTAACTAGCCACCGGAGACTGAACCTGCAGCTTCGGTTTACACAGCTGTGTGTGTCGATACAAAAAGTTCACTGCTTTTGCTCGAAGGCCTGCTTTTTAAAAAAAACTGGGTTTTTTTCTCCGTCGAGGGATAATATCCCCCCATTGATTTAAATCAGACATCAGCGCACTCACCCACGAGAACGACTTCCAGGAAAACAATCAGGCTGATTTCGCACTAGAGCTACCTCGATGTTGCACCGCCATTTGCCCCAATGCTATTGGTCAATTTCACACCCAAAGCCGTGAGTCAAAATGCAGCCCCGCAGCTTCGGGTGTGAAATTGACCAATAGTATCGGGGCAAACGGCGGCGCAACATCGAAGCAGCTCTAATGCGAAATCAGTCTCAGTCTTGGAGGAATCTTTCAAACTTAGGTCAAGTTAGTTTCTCCAGCTTTGGATTTCTGTTCTCCGAATTCTGCTGTGGATAGTGGTCCAAGTCGGGGTAACCCTCGCCCCGCAAGAGGTGGGCAGAATTAGGGTTGCCGGACCAGAGATCTCCTGCTATTACAACTGAACTCCAAACAACAGAGATCGGTTCGCCTGGAGAAAATGGCTGCTTTGGAAAGTGGACTCTATGGCATTATACCCCATTGATGTCTCTCCCTCCCCGAACCCCACCCCCCTCAGGCTCCACACCCCACCCCAAATCTCCGGGTGTTTCCCAACCTGGAGCTGGCAACCCTTGATCTGCTTCCGATAGGCACTTCCACTTTGCAGACAACCACGAGGGAATTTTGGGGCGTTCTCCCCCCTCACTGCAGTCCCCCTACTTTGTCTCTCTAGGTGGTCTACTGACCCGTGGTGAAACAATACTTGGGGGGCAGTGACTGCAGCGGTAGAGGGGAAGCAGGACAATTTCCGTGTGTGCCAGTCAGCTCTCCTTGTGCCACATACAATCCCAGTTTCTCAGTCATCTGTTTCAGAGGATATACCCTCCCCATCTTTTTATCAATATTTCTGTTCATCTATAATTTTTCATCCTGGCCTTCCTACAAGGAACAAACAGGACATAGTCCTCCCCCCCTTTTATCCTCACAACCACCCTGTGAGGTACATTAGGCGGGGAGAGTGACTGACCCAAGGTCATTTAACTCGCTGGGGAGGGGCTGTGGCTCAGTGGTAGATCATCTGCTTAGCATGCAGAAGATCCCCGGTTCAATTTCCGGCATCTCTGTTAAGGATCAGGTCATAGCTGAGCCTAGAGTCAGATTCGACTGGGTTTCGAGCAAGGGAAATCTTTACCTTTACCAGGGGGTCATTTCGTAGAGAAAGAGGTGCAGGAGCTCATTAGCATAACTTATTAGCATAACTTATTTGCATATGCCACCCCCCTGACATCACCGGAAGTGTGTCAGAAGGCAACACCCACCGCTCAGGCTCCACTGGACTGTTTTGGATTGCTAGCTATTGGGGGGGGGGGAATGTGCAGATCTGTCCTCGCAGAGGAGGGAGAGCTTGTATGTGCCACTGGACTGTTTTGGACCGGGGGGCCAGGGGGAGCTCTGCAACTTACCTGGCTGCTTCTTGCTCTGTCTGAGGGCTGCTGGGAGCAGGGGGTGGGGCTTGTTGCATGTGCCTGCCCCCTGGGCTCTTTACTGCTGGAGCTCTGCTCCTGTGCGCTCCTGCAGGAAATGACCCCTGACCTTTACATAGCTAATAGGAACAATCTAGAGCAGCTACCAGTTTGAGTAGGCAGTTCTGATCTTGATGGCCCAACGATCTGAAAGTATCAGGCAGCTTCATCTGTGTTCAAGTGTGTTTCCTCAATGCAATTTTGCTGCAGTGTGGATTTTTTTAAAAAAATCTTTATTTTTAAGTTTTTCATAAAGTCACAAACTGTACAAAGTAAAACAATTACACAGTCACCATGTGTGGCATGCTTTTGAACAATGAAGAACTACGGGGTATGTAGGGAGTCAGAAGTCAAATCACGTTTTTAAAGACTGTATAATAATTTATCACAATAGTCACAAATAGAGTTATGAATACCAATCTTCGTTTCTGTCTCTTTGGTGGCCTGTCATAGACCATATGACTAACAGTTATCGTTAACAGTTTTATAGCTTTATTATGATTGTAGATCCTTGTTGTCTGTATCCTTCACTAGTATATATACCTTGTCTGTAAAAAAGGTAAAGGTAAAGGTTCCCTTGCTCGAAAGCCAGTCGAATCCGTGTGATTGCTGTGCAGTGTGGATTTTCAACTCCAGGTTCTAATCTAACTCTCTAATAACCACACAACACTGACTCTTGATGCATGGGGAGGAATGGGGAACACACCTTCCTTCTCCACCTACTGGCGCATCACCTCAACCGCTGATGCCCCTCGGCGTCCATGTGTTGCACGATAATCTGATTTGGCACACACATTATTTCCATGTGCTCCATTGAAATTCTACAAGTAATTTAGAGTTTAACTGTGCCCTCGGAGGCCGTGTGTGTGTGCCAGACTACATCATAAACCAGTTCATAGATGCCTGCTGGTGCCCCAGATGGGCAGGTAGGTAGGGAAATGATCCTGCCCTCCTCCCCACCAAGGATCGAGCCAGCGTATCCTGATACGCTGTCATGGAATGTTCACAGTTCTAACTTGTTGGAACCTAGCTCCATTGAACAGAGAATAAGCGGGAAATCATAATATTAATGTTTACCATGGCATATCTAACTATATTTCCCCTTCTTTGAAGAGGAGGCCAGTTTACCCTATAGTAGGACCTTTAACATTTTTGAAGGTGCAAAACTTGGCTGTGTTTAGAAAATCAACAATATTCTTGCTTTTATAGATTCTGGGATATTTAGTTATTCGGCATGTCTTTTTATCTTGCCCTTCCTCCAAGGAAATCAGCAGCAGTGTACATTGTTCTCCCTCCTTCCGTTATACCCACACAACAGCCATACGAGATCGACCCAACTAGTGCATGGCAGAGTGGAGATTTGAACATAGGTCGCCTAGATCCGAGTCGGACAGTCAGAAAGCTATACCATACTGCTCCCCTCCAGATAAATTATGCAAAAATTCATTCTCCACCTACTCTCAGTCCTTCTCCTCTCACTTCAAGATGAAGCTAGTGTAGGGTTGCCAAGTCTGGGTTGGAAAATACCTGGAGACTTTGGGGGTGGAGCCAGGAGAGGGCGTGGTCTAGGGAGGGGAGGGGCCTCAGCATGGTACAATGCAATA
The DNA here is from genome assembly GCF_001447785.1 of Gekko japonicus. Classification (NCBI taxonomy): domain Eukaryota; kingdom Metazoa; phylum Chordata; class Lepidosauria; order Squamata; family Gekkonidae; genus Gekko; species Gekko japonicus. The sequence goes on along the minus strand of NW_015173716.1, from coordinate 395,330 downwards.
GAGTTCACCTTCAAAACTGCCATTTTCTCCAGGGGAGCTGATCTCTGTCGGCTGGGGATCAGTGGTAAAAGCGGGAGATCCCCAGGCCCCACCTGGAGGCTGGCAACCCTAAGTCAGTGCTATCATATACAAACTGGTCCCAGCCCTATTGAAGGGCCAGTGTGGTCCAGTGGATAGGCAGGCTAGGATCTGAGAGGCTTGGGTTCGAATCCCCACTTTTCCATAAAGTTCACTGGTTGACCTTGGGCCACTCACATTCTCTCAGCCTAAGCAAGGAGTGCCATGAGTATCGTCGTCGTCGTCATCATCGTATGTGTGTAATCTAGCCAGGAGATCCTAAGATTGTCTGGCAGACAGATGTTCTAGCTCTAGCCAGTTTGGTGTAGTGGTTAAGTGCGTGGACTCTAATCTGGGAGAGCCGGGTTTGATTCCCCACTCCTCCACTTGCACCTGGCTGGATGACCTTGGGCAAGCCGTAGTTCTGATAAGAGCTGTTCTTGAAAAAAGAGCAGTTTCTGTCAGAGCTCTCTCAGCCCCACCTACCTCACTGGGTGTCTGTTGTGGGGAGGGGAAGGGAAAGAAGTTTGTAAGCCGCTCTGAGACTCCTTTGGGTAGTGAAGGGCGGGGTATAAATCCAATCTCTTCTCTTCTTCTTCTCCTTTTAGCATTATGCACCACCAGGTGGCGAGCTAGACTTGTTTTTAAGGCAAGAGATGTTTCAGAGGTGGTTTGCAATATCGAGACCCTGATATTCCTTGGAGGTTGCCCTTCCAAATACTAGCCAAGACCAGCCCTGCTTAGCTTCCATGGTCTGACGAGATCGGGCTAGCCTGGGCTATCCAGGTCAGGGTGCCGTGAGGATAAAATATAGAAAGTAAAACTGTGTTTGCTACCCCTGGATGAAAGGGCAGGATAGAAGCCTGATGTCCCTGGATGCTGTCACTGCTTGAGAGATTCTACCCTGTGTCCAGCAAAGGAGGCCCAAAGAGGGAGTGGAATAGGATAGAATTAGCCCCCTTCCAGATTGGGAAGTTAGGCTCTCCAGGGGTCATTTTGTAGAAAAAGAGGTGCAGGAGCTCATTAGCATATCTTATTTGCATATGCCACACCCCCTGACATCACCGGAAGTGTGTCAGAAGGCAACACTCACCGCTCAGGCTCCACTGGACTGTTTTGAATTGCTAGCTATGGGGGGGGCGTGCCGATCCGCCCTCACAGAGGAGGGAGAGCTTGTACCTGAAAGGGGGTGTGTGGCTCTGCAACTTACCTGGCTGCTTCTTGCTCTGAGGACTGCTGGGAGCAGGGGGTGGGGCTTGTTGCATGTGCCTGCCCCTTAGGCTCCTTACTGCCGGAGCTCCGCTCCTGTGCGCTCCCGCAGGAAATGACCCCTGAGGCTCTCTAAAGTTGTGGGTGGCTCCGAGTGGAGATTTTTGATCTGGACTTTTAGGAGCACGCTTGCTGTGAATCTGCCTGCCTAGGTGCTTAGTGTTGGACGAGGATCTGGGAAGTTGAGGTTCAGGTCCCCACTCGGCGCATGCATGCTTGCTGGGTGACCTTGGGCCAGCCACACGCTCTCACACTGACTTAAAGTGTCACAGAACAGTTTTCATAATTCAGCTGTGAGTCCCCCGTGGAACCTGCCCACATAGCCGTGGCTGGTTTCTCAGGGGAAGAAGCTACACAGCACAATCAGATTTCAGTGTTCTTTGTATATTTTGTTTTTCCAAACTCCCCTTTTGCTTCTCTCTGTTTTTCCCACATGTCAGAGACGGAATACGGCCCCAGTCCGGCGCATCGAGCATTTGGTAAGATTTGCATTTTTTATCCAAATCCTTTGAGCGTTGCCTAATTGGAATCCCATTGCTCGGGAACGACTCTGCAAGACCTGATTAATGGCTTTTGGTAGCTGCTCCGAGCCTGTGAGACTTCAGTTCTGTGGAAGTGGAAAGAAACAATGTTTGACTGCAGGAAAAAAATGGCAAACAGAGTCTGATTTGGGAGCCTGCTGGAAAATATGATGAAGGCATTTATGAACGGCACAAGGAGCTTCCAAAACAATGGGCGGCTTCGAGTGACATTGTTTAGGGACCTACATTTAAGATGGTCTTAAAAGATGGTCTTCTTTGTGTATCCCCAACAGCCTTCAGAGGCAGGGTATGTGGTTGCCAGAGACAGGGCTTTTCACTGGGTTAAAAATGTAAAAAAAATATATCACTTGCCTTGAGAGCACTGAAGTTTTATTTTGTTGTTGTTCAGTTCCGTGAGGATAAAATATAGAAAGTAAAACCGTGTTTGCTGCCCCTGGAGGAAAGGGCAGGATAGAAGCCTGATGGCCCTGGATGCTGTCACTGCTTGAGAGATCCTACTCTGTGTCCAGCAAAGGAGGCCCAAAGAGGGAGTGGAATAGGATAGAATTAGCCCCCTTCCAGATTGGGAAGTTAGGCTCTCCAGGGGTCATTTTGTAGAAAAAGAGGTGCAGGAGCTCATTAGCATATCTTATTTGCATATGCCACAC
>NW_015173716.1:305295-391705 GCF_001447785.1 Gekko japonicus | reverse complement strand
TGACACTGTCTAACCATCTCATCCTTTGCCGTCCCCGTCTTCTTTGACCTTCAATCTTTCCCAGCATCAGGGTCTTCTCCAGTGAGTGCTCCCTTCTCATTTGGTGGCCAAAGTATTTGAGCTTCAGTTTCATTATCTGGCCTTCCAGGGAACAGTCAGGGTTGATTTCTTTGAGGATTGACTGATTTGTTCTTCTTGCAGTCCAAGGGACTCTCAAGAGTCTTCTCCAGCACCATAGTTCAAAAGAATCTATTCTTCGGCGCTCGGCCTTCCTTATAGTCCAGCTCTCGCAGCCATACATGACTACTGGGAATACCATTGCTTTGACCATGCGGACTTTTGTTGGCAGGGTGATGTCTCTACTTTTTATCATGCTGTTTAGGTTCGCCATCGCTTTCCTCCCAAGGAGCAGGCGTCTTTTAATTTCATGGCTGCAGTCACAGTCTGCGGTGATCTGGGATCCCAGGAACGTGAAGTCTGTCACTACTTCCACGACTTCCCCTTCTATTTGCCAAGGAGTGATGGGGCCGGATGCCATGATCTTAGTTTTTTTGATGTTGAGCTTCAAGCCCACTTTTGCGCTCTCCTCTTTTACTCTGAGCAGGAGGCTCTTTAGGTCCTCTTCACTTTCTGCCATTAGAGTGGTATCGTCTGCATATCTGAGGTTGTTGATCTTTTCCCCAGCAATCTTAATTCCCGCTTGTGATTCATCCAGGCCAGCATTTCGCATGATGTACTCTGCATATATATTAAATAAGCAAGGTGACAATATACATCCTTGTTGTACTCCTTTTCCTATGCTGAACCAATCAGTTGTTCCATATCCGGTTCTAACTGTCGCTTCTTGGCCCTTATACAGGTTTCTCAAGAGACATGTGAGGTGGTCTGGTACTCCCATCTCTTTAAGGACCTGCCATAGTTTGTTGTGATCCACACAGTCAAAAGCTTTAGCATAGTCAATGAAGCAGAAGTAGATGTTAAACTCTGTTAACCTTTGCCCTGCTTCATTTTGTTTTCCAAGGCCAAACTTGTCTGTTATTCCGGTTACCTTTTGACTTCCTACTTTAGCATTCCAGTCCCCTATGATGATGAGGACATCATTTTTTGGTGTTAGTTCTATGAGGTGTTGTAGGTCTTCATAGAACCGGTCCACTTCAGCCTCTTCTGCATCAGTGGTTGGGGCATAGACTTGGATTACTGTGATGTTGAATGGTTTGCCTTTGAATCGGACATAAATCATTCTGTCATTTTTGAGATTGTATCCCAGTACTGACTTTTGCACTCTCTTGTTGACTATAAAGGCCACACCATTTTTTCTACGAGATTCCTGGCCACAGTAGTAGATATAATGGTCTTCTGAGTTAAATTCGCCCATTCCTCTCCACTTAAGTTCACTGATTCCTAAGATATCGATGTTCAGTCCCCAACCCTCCACATTCTCCAGTTAAGGGGAAATGCTGTATAAGCAAATTACAAAGATGACCAGAGAAAGAAATCTTACTTACAAAAATAGAAGCACATCTTACATGACATATTCATCCCCCTCCAGAGTCCTGGTGGGCTATTGTTCTAGACCTCCAAGCTCAGCCAATCTCTGGTATAAACAGTCCTGCAATGTTCCAGTCCCAATACATAACACAGTGGCACCTTTAAGACCAAGAAAGTTCTGTTTGAGGTATAAGCTTTTGTGTGCAGGCACACTTCCTCAGATACGTTGAAATGGAAGTTACCAGTCCATACATATAGGTTAGCATACAGCACAGTATAGGTGTTTAACGGATGCAAGGACCAAGCTGGAATAACAAGCTTAGTTTATATGATCATCTTTTGTTTGGGTTTAATTCTGAGGGGAAGCATAGTCAAGGAAATAAATATATCAAAATCAGAGATTGATGGGCATAAGAACATCAGAAGAGCCTTGCTGGATCAGACCAGTGGTCCATCTAGTCCAGCATCCTGTCTCACACAGGGGCCAACCAGGTCCTCTGGAGGGCCGACAGCAGGGCATAGAGGCTGAGGCCTTCCCCTTATGTTGCCTCCTGGCTCTGGGATTCAGAGGCTTAGTGCCTCTGAATGTGGAGGTTCCCTTCAGTCACCACGGCTGGTAGCCACTGATAAGCCTATCCTCCTCCACGAATCTATCTAATTCCCCTTTAAAGCTGTTCATTCCTGTGGCCATCAATGCCTCCTCTGGCAGCGAATTCCACACTTTAATCACTCTCTGTGTAAAGCAGCACTTCCTTTTGTCTGTCCTGAACCTACTGCCCATCAGTTTCATTGGATGCCCTCGAGTTCTAGTATTTGGAGAGAGGGGAAAAAATCTCTCCTTGTCAGCTCTCTCCAACCCCATGCATGATTTTATAAACCCCTGTCATGTGCCTTCTTAACTGTGTGTACTCATCTTAACTGTGGAATGTTGAGAGTAATTAACTGAGACCCTGCTACCACGCTTCATCCTTCTCCTCTCAAGCGTGGAGGCAACAGCGCAGCATCCTCTTCTTTGAGGATTAGTTATCATGGGCCCCGGTCACACGGAGGATTTGCTGCGCTAAAGGCACGAATGTCAGGCGGATTTTCGGGGCGCGATCAACCCCCAACTAGCGCACCCGTAGCCAACCTTTGGCATCCCACCGAAGATGCGCAGTAAAAAAGTACCTCGGAAAGTGCACTAGTATCCGGAAAACGCGGGGCAGGGGCGGGCGTCTGATTGCAGGAGCGCTAGTATCCCGTGGCATCTGCCGCCCGTCCACGTCCCGTCGCAACCGGATGTTTTTCGTAAAACACATAACTGAAAGTAGTGCTGCTCCGTGGAACTGAGCATGCACACAAATGTGAAACGCTTGCCGCGTCTTTTCTTTGCCACGCTCCAGCATTGCCGTGTGATCGCCAGCTAACAGCCTAAGTGCAAAGACTCGGGGGACCGTGTGATCAGGCTACTGTGCTTTATTATGCTCTGGGGCGTATAGCCATGTCTCTCCCCCACACACACATTATCTGGCCCGTGTGACCAGGGCCATGATAAGTCAATTGCATTTGGTAACTGGCATATTACTCTGACTTAAGTTTGGTACCTGACATACTACTGTAGCTTTATGCTATAGGAATATGTTAATTACTGATTTTTTTAAGTACCTGAAAAGGCCTTCCAGGGTGTGTGTGTGGGGGGGGGTTGTGGCCATGGAATCTGGGGCCAGTCAAGGGTAGGGAAGGCTACCATGTGAATTCTGTGTCACCCGTGGCTTCTCAGCGGCAATGGAAGGAACATGGGGAACTGTTGTATAGATGTGGCCATTATCAATACTGAAGCAAATCCTTCTTCAGCCAAAATCCATCTCCTTTTGTCTGCTAATTCCTCTTAGTTCTGTTATTTTCAGATTACTTACTTCCTATTTTTTTCAGGGATTGTCGGTTTTCTCCAGGCACTCCTGAATAAATGCTTGCTTATCTGCTTTTATTCAGGAAGGGGAGTTGATTTGCATACTTCTTTCACTTTCTAGCCAGCCAAACCATTGTTTATTTTTTTAAAAATGTTTTGTTTATTCTTATTAGCCTAATTGGTACAGGTGAGGTTCCCCAACAGGGCAAATATTGGCTCTCCAGAGCTATTTCAGGTTGGGGAAAAGGTGCTGGGGGGTGGGTGGGTTCTACAACATGCACCAGAGTCCTGTTCTGAATCAGGCCTATGTGTGCCTGGAAATTAAGTTTCAAGCGCGGAATTCCTGGCACATGCCTGTTGATAGGATCCATGTGGAGGACAGAAAAACCTTGAAACATGTGAATTGGCAGGCAGTCTCCTCTTTTCAGTCTTACAGCATTACTTCCTGGCAGTTTCATTGGCTTTAGAGGGATCAGGAGAAAGAAATCTCTTGTTCAGAACACAACGATGGCCTCTTGTTTTGTAAAGGCTACCGCAGGCTGTTTTCCTTCGTAGTCATTCCCGTTGAGCTTTTCTGATGTCCTTTTGCTAAACACTTACTTCTTTCCCTCCCCATATTTACCTTTCAGGGCTCCACCAAGTCCCTCAACACTGCGAAGCAACGTAACACACTACCCAGGTAAGAGTCTGGTTTTGTGATGACTGCCTGGAGTCAAGGGGAGGGTATCTCACCTAGCTTTGTTCACAGGTAGCTTTTTGGTGCTTGTAGGTTATTTTGTAGGTTCTGCAAGTATAGAGAATATAAAAACAGCCCTGCTGGATCGGACCAGCGGTCCATCTCATTTTTAAAATTTATTTATTTACTTTCAATTTATACCCCCCTTGCCAATACAAACTGGCTCAAGGCAGCTTACATAAGTTAAAATACAATCCAGCATTTTGATTCACTTAGTGGCTAACCAGTTGCCCTGGAGGGCCAACAGACAGGGCATGGAGGCCAATGGGGTCAGGAAGCAATTTTTCTCCAGGCCAGTTTGGCCAGGGATCCTGGAGGATTTTTTTCATCTTCTGGGCATGAAACCAGGGTCCCTGGGGGTGTGGGGGAGGTATTACTGAATTTCCTGCATTATGCAGGGGGTTGGACTAGATGACCCTGGAGGTCCCTTCCAGCTCTAGGATTCTGTGATTCTATTATTCAGTGCTTTTGCTTGACGTTACCTCCGGGCACTGGTATTCAGAGGTTTACTGCCTCTGCATGTGGAGGTTCCCTTTAGCTGCCATGGCTAGTAGCCACCGGTGGACCAATCCTCCATGAATCTTTCTAATCCCCTTTTACAGCTATTGGGGCCATCACTACATCTGTTGGCAGTGAACTGCACCATTTAATTATAGAGATTCTTTCAGGAGGCATTTTCCAGCCATGTCACACAGCTAGAATATCCTGACCAATTCTGGTTCATTCGTGTTGAACTGGAACAAAATCAAGAGGGACCACAATGGATTTGTGAAGCTGCTGTAAACTGAAACAGGCCACTGGTCCATCAAAGTCAGTTTTGTCTATTCAGACTGGCAGTGGCCTACTACCTCCTACCTGATATTTTTCACTGGAGATGTTGGGGATTGAACCTGGGACCTTCTGCATGCCAAGCAGATGCTGTATCACTGAGTCATCCCCCCCCCCCCCCGCGGCGTTGATCTCAGAATCAGGAACAGGCCACCCATAGATCACATGGATACTTTTCTTGTTCCCTCTTCGGTCATTGGTGGAAACCATTCCAAAGCTGCTGATATAAATTCCCAAATAATGTGATGGTCTTCTTTTTTAATGAATGCTAAATGACTTTTTTATTTTTGTTTTTTGTATTAATTTCTTTAATTTTTATACCGAAATCCATTGTTAAATGCCAGAGGAGTCTTGGTTGACAAGCAGGTTATCAGTTTCTATAGCCCAATGCACCTTTGACCTGTTTGAGTTCTGTATCGGCTGCAGCCCTTCTAGGAAATGTCACCTTTGCTACCCTTGTCTTTCTAACTTCCAAGATAACGCTATTGCAATACATTGTACTTGGGGCTGCCCATGAAAGCATTTGGAAACTCGAGACACTCCAAAAGACAGCGGCGGGATCAAGAATTAGACCCCACAGAAACCAGTTGCATTTTGCTGCTGTTAAATCACTCTTGGAACCAAACTGATAACGAGTGGAGCTTTTTTTTGAAGTGCTGGATTTGACCTTGAAAGCCCTAAAATGATCTGGGATTGTGGTGTTTCAGGGGCTTCTAGCTCCTATCTGAGCCTTCCCAGGTCAAGACTGAGCTGTAGCTGCCACCCTCAGGATTGTGCCCATGACGGGGCCTTTTTGGTTTTGGCACCTGGATAGTGGGCTGTCTTTCCCAGGCGCAATGCCTGCCTTGTTAACTTTTCAGCTTATTGTTAGTTACTCAATGCTTTAGTAGCTCAGGTGTCTCTGCAGTTGTTGGGTTTCTGATGGCACTGTTTGGGTGGATTGTTTGTGCCGTTGTTTTCTCAACAATTAGGAGGTTACAGGAACTTTCCAGCACCACTGCAAATGTTTGCGCCCCCCCCCAAGAATCCACCCCCCCTTTTCGTCTCATTGGTTCTATCCCTGACTCCCCAAAGGAGTTTCAGCCTGGACCACGTGATGGAACGCAAGTATGACTTTGACCTCACTTACATCACCGAGCGCATCATCTCCGTCTTCTTCCCGCCTGCCCTGGAGGAGCAGCGTTACCGTGGCAACCTCCGAGAGGTGGCCCAGATGCTGAAATCCAAGCATGAGGACAAATACATGGTAAAAGAGGCCGAGGGAAGTAGGTGGTTGGGCAGGAAGCTACTGGGAGTTATTTGGGGGAGGAATGTTTTAAAATTGGAGCTGTTCATTGTTTCCTTGGGTAGGAGGGGGTGTATGCCTGGAGGATGGCATCCCTGAGAGCCAGTTTGGTGTAGTGGTTAGGAGCGCAGACTCTTATCTGGGAGAACCGGGTTTGATTCCCCACTCCTCCACTTGCAGCTGCTGGTGCGACCTTGGGTCAGTCACAAGTTCTCTCAGAGCCGTTCTCTCAGGAGCAGTTCTCGAAAGAGCTCTCTCAGCCCCACCTACCTCACAGAGTGTCTGTTCTGGGGAGGGGAAGGGAAAGGAGTTTGTAAGCCGCTCTGAGACTCCTTTGGGTAGTGAAGGGCGGGGTATAAATCCAATCTCTTCTTCTTCTTCTTCTTTTACCTCACAGGGTGGGGGAGGGAAAGGAGTTTGTAAGCCGCTCTGAGACTCCTTTGGGTAGTGAAGGGCGGGGTATAAATCCAATCTCTTCTTCTTCTTCTTCTTTTACCTCACAGGGTGGGGGAGGGAAAGGAGTTTGTAAGCCGCTCTGAGACACCTTTGGGTAGTGAAGGGCGGGGTATAAATCCAATCTCTTCTTCTTCGTCTTTTTCTTCTACAGCTGAGGCCTGAGAAAGGCTTTAGATATGACTGTCCCAGGCATACGGTTGCCACCTCTGGGTTGGGAAATGCCTGGAGTTTTGGGGGTGGAGCCTAGGAAGGGTGGGGTTCGTGGAGGGGAGGGATCTCAGTGGGGTATGATGCCATAGACTCCACCTTCCCAGGCAGCCATTTTTCTCCAGGGGAACTGATCTCTGTTGCCTGGAGATGAGCTGTAAACTCGGGGGATCTCCAGCTACCATCTAGAGACTGGCAACCCTACCCAGGCATGTCCCTGTACAGCAATGTCCGATCCAAAATGTATCTCCAGCATCTCCCTGGCTCGGGAGCTGTGCCTGATAGTCCAATGCAAAGAACGTTGTAGGCTGCCGAGGGGCCAGGGCTCTATTGGCACGGCGTAGTTTTGAAGGAACAGGAAATCCAAGGGATACGTACTTCCTGTTTCTTGTCAGCAAGGTGATGCATGGCGCGAAGGGAAGTGTGGAGCCCAAAGAGGACCTTACCCAAGGGCCCAGCTGTTAACTGTTGATTTTTTAAAAAAAGAAACACGGGCTGTCTGGAGGGGAGCTGGGTTGACACTAGAGCGAGCAGGGCCAGGACAGAATCTGGTCTCGCCGTAGCGCCTTTTCCAGATCGTGCTGGTTACCTGAGAAGAGACAGAAATGTAGGCTGGCGTCCGCCGCCCTAGCGGAGAGAGTCGTCATGAGTCACAGTGGCCAACGAGATGTCTCTTTGTGTCGACAGCTCTTCAACCTGTCAGAGAAACGGCATGACATCGTCCGACTGAACCCCAAGGTGAGGGGAAAGGCGTTGGGGGTGAGATGCTTGCATTGCCCTGAAGCCTGAGGGTTAAGATTCCGATGGTTCTTTCAGGGCGGAAAGTTGCAAAATAACCATCCATGTGTGAGGTACAGAGGTAGCGAGTCTGGCCTTCAGTGGCTACTCTTGTCCTTAGTAGCTCCTCGGGAAAAGGACAGAAAGAGGGCAAGGGGGCTACAGGACTCTTTCAGGGTCAGTGGGGATAATGGATGGTAGGTACCCCACTGGTCCCCGGCATAACAGTCCAAACGGTACTTGACAATCTGATTCCGGGCTCAATCGATGCATATTCTAAGCAGCAGCTTGGGGAAGAGATGGAACATCCCTTTGCATCGGGCTCAGTCTTGCCAGAGAGGCTAACCCCATACAAATAATCACTCATTTAGGCAAAATCAGGTTCTCATGTGCAAAAAATCATATCCTCCCTCTGCTGCTAATAGGACTTTTTGTCAGGTGGTCTTTCCACAAACCAGGCAAAACAACTATTCAAGAGAGCTTTTCTGTGCAGGTAGATAAATGATTGTGACTGTGATCTATACTGCTGGGTATAGCTTATTGTAAGTATTATGTCATGTGAATACTTACGCTATGATTCAGTTCTTTCTGGTGGTTCCAGATTTCTAAAATTCTAATGTGTTGGCTATTGAATGTCCCATTTTGTTGATTGTACTAACACACCGTGTGTAATCCACCTTGAGTCACTTGAGAAAGGTGGACAATAGATAGATAGATAGATAGATAGATAGATAGATAGATAGATAGATAGATAGATAAGATATTCATCAACAAGAGAGTGTGCAACCACTTCCAGAAATCCAGAAATTCAGGATTAAAGTCTGTCCTTCATAAAGAAAATAAGTGTTCCAGTTCTCATGGTTGTTTGGTAAAGTCCAATAAAGTAGGTAATGTTCAATGTGAGTAATCATAAAGAGGGACCGTTTATTAAGGAGATTAAAATTAATAATATTGTTCAGTTTATCCTCGTAAATCATAAACTCATTAAAATTCACAAGCCATCAAAAGCCCAGAGGATAAAACAACACAAAACCTTACCTATGTCTTTAGGCCTTGGTCTATTTTCTTCTAGATAAATAAAATGTGTTTCCTCTTAGCTCCGTTTTTAACATCCCTGGTTTACTTTACACTCTGAGTGGGAGGGGAAGCACTGGGAACAGCAAACAGCAGCTGTCCTAAAACAAAATCTGTTCCAACTCCCAAACATCAATTGCTGTTTTGTTTTCAATAATGGATTCTAATAATCATGTTTCTGATACCTGGATATGAGGTTCTTTAATACCAGAGAATTCTGAACTCCATGATTCTGGTCCCGTTTGCTTCTGCTGCTATATTGTGTTTAGAGCGTTTATGTATCATAGTGGGAGAATGTAGGGGAAAGAGGGGGAGGCCTGGATTCAAATCTTGACTTGGATATGTAGCTCATTGGGTTGCTTCATGCCAGTCACTTTACCTTCACCTAACCTACCTTGCACTCTTACCTGGACAGCCCAGGTTAGCCTGATTTCATCAGATCTTGGAAACTAAGCAGGGTCAGCCCTGGTTAAAATTCGGATGGGAGACCACCAAGGAAGTCCTTGGCTTCTAGGCAGAGGCAGGCAATAGTTATATCACTTCTGAGTGTCTCTTGCTTTGAAAACCCCATGAGGGGTTGCCATAAGTCAGCGGAGACTTGACGGCACTTTCTACCACTAACCTACCTTGCAGGGTTATTGTGAGGATAAAGAGGAGAGGAGAACCATTTATGCTGCCCTGAGATCCTTGGAGGAATGGAGGGTTTAACATGTCACGGATGGGAGACCACCAAGGAAGTCCTTGGCTTCTAGGCAGAGGCAGGCAATGGCTAAAGCACTTCTGAGTGTCTCTTGCTTTGAAAACCCCATGAGGGGATGCCATAAGTCGGCTGAGACTCAACGGCACTTTTCACCATTAACCTACCTTGCAGGGTTATTGTGAGGATAAAGAGGAGAACAATTTATGCTGCCCTGAGATCCTTGGAGGAATGGAGGGTTTAACATGTCACAGATAGGCCGAGGTCCATAACTTCAGTGTTTCTCTCCCCCTCTTTGATGCAGGTTCAAGATTTTGGCTGGCCAGACCTACATGCCCCACCGCTGGACAAAATCTGCTCGATCTGCAAAGCCATAGAGACCTGGCTGAATTCCGATCCGCAGCATGTGGTTGTGTTTCACTGCAAGGTGGGGGAAGGAAACATGCGTGGTCCCAGCATGAATTCCAGCTACACACACATGCACTTTGCCATTCACAGAGACCGACTTCACACAAGAGCTGTGCCGCAGTCGCGCCTCCCTTTGCCCTGCTTCTATTGGTCAATTTCCCACTCGAAGCCGCACGGCCACATTTTGACCCGCGGCTTCGCCCAATTTTCCCCGTGGTTTCGTGATCCTCAAAAAACAGATTGATTTGGCCCTTCCCATCCAGCTCCCTTCCTTGTTTTGGTTTTTCTCCCCTCAGCCCCCTCTTTTCTCTCACTTTCTTCAGTAGACCTTTGTCAAAACAGAAATCCGAACCATCACGCTGTCTCACAACCTAATGTGAAGCCACCAGTCACTGAGTCAAAACCCTAAGATCACTGCTCTGACTCACAGCAGCTCTCCAAAGGCCTTAGGCAGATAAGAACATAAGAAGAGCCCTACTGGATCAGACCAGTGGTCCATCCAGTCCAGCATCCTGGCTCACACAGGGGCCAACCAGTTCCTCTGTAGGGCCAGCAGACAGGGCATAGAGGCCAAGGCCTTCCTAAGAACATAAGAAGAGCCCTGCTGGATCAGACCAGTGGTCCATCCAGTCCACCATCCTGGCTCACACAGTGGTCAACCAGTTCCTCTGCAGGGCCAGCAGACAGGGCATAGAGGCCAAGGCCTTCCTAAGAAGATAAGAAGAGTCCTGCTGGATCAGATCAGCGGTGTATCTAGTCCAGAATCCTGTCTCACACAGTGGCCAACCAATTAATCTGGACAGCCAACAACACAGGGCATGAAGGCCGAGGCCTTCCCCCGATGTTGCCTCCTGGCTCTGGGATTCAGAGGCTTAATGCCTCTGAATGTGGAGGTTCCCCTCAGTCATCATGGCTAGAAGCCATTGATAGGCTTACCCTCCATGAATCTATCTAATCCCCTTTCAAAGCTGTTTATTCCTGTGGCCATCACTGCATCCTCTGGCAGTAGATTCCACATTGTAATCACTTACTGTGTCAAGTAGTATTTCCTTTTGTCCGTCCTGAACCTACTGCCCGTCAGCTTCACTGGATGCCCTTGAGTTCTAGTATTTGGGGAGAGGGAGAAAAATTTATCTTTGTCAACTCTCTCTATCCCGTGCATAATTTTATAAACCTCTATCACAATCCCCTTTAGTTGTCTTTGCTACTGCCAGCTACCTAAGATGCCAGTGATAGAACTTGGAACCTTCACAGATCTATAGCATGGGCTGGAGCCCTTGGGTTTCCCACTCAGAGTTGGGAAATACCTGGACATTTGGGGGTGGGGGTGAAGCCTGGAGTGGGTTTGGGGTTTGCGGGACGGACTTCAACCAGGTGTGAGAACAGCGGACTATAAGTAAAGTAAGTAAATAAATCAGAATCTGAAATCAGGTTCTATGTCTGATGTCTAACACTTATAAATAGATGGCATTACTGAGCAGCAGATGGTAGCACATGGCCATTCCGCACATGGTCAGAAACCCAGCTTTGCTGTCAAAGCTCCTGCGGCCTCCTCTCCCAACTCGCCCGGTTCCTTCTCCTTCTCTCTTCTGCTCTTGCCATCCATCTGCGAGAGAGCTGTAACCCCCTTTTAGGTGTTGACCCACAGTTTGAGACCCACTGCTTTAAGGTGCCACAGGTCTCTACTTCTGGTTCTCACTGTAATAGACTAGGGACGCTTTCACACACACTAAATAGTACACTTTCAGCTAGCGTTGCCAGGTCCTTATCAGCTGCTAGCGGGGGGCTCCAGGAGCTAGTCTGGGATCTTCCTGCGCGCGTGCATGCAAAGCAATGATGTCACCCGGAAGTGATGTCATCACATCCTCAATGTCGGTGACACTCTAGTTTTTGGACAAAACTCTATGGTTTTGAGCCCCAATTTTACCATAGAGTTTTGCCCAAAAACTAGAGCCTCAACCCCCACAACATTGGTGATGTGATGATGTTACTTCCAGGTGATGACATCACATCGTGCTCGGGAACATTTGCAGGCCGTGTTTCCCCCCACCGGCCAGCTGGCTGCAAGCGGGAAGGGGCCCACAAAAGTGGAGGAACCCATGCCCGGACGGGGGCCCTGGCAACTCTAATTTCAGCCCACTTTCAGTGCACTTTGCGACTGGATTTTACTGAGTGGAATGGTAAAATCCACTTCTAAGTGATCACTAAAGTGCATTGGAAGTGGACTGAAGGTGCATTATTCAGCGTGTGTGTGTGAAAATGACCTGTTGTGGCTACCCTACTGGCACTTATCTCACCCTAGTCAAGGCCTTCCGGTAAGGCCTGGGCCCTGGCCCTTCGCAGTTATTTGTTTGCTTAAATATTTATTCCCCACCTTTCCATTTTGCTCAAGGTGGCCAAGGTAAGCAGTGCCCAGAAGATGGGGCTGGGCTGGGGGGAATAAATAGGTGAGAATCCAGGATCCTTCTCTTCACTGGCACTTTCAGATCAAGGGCTTCCTTTCCATCAAAGCTGCTACCTGAACATCTGTCTGGTTTTTTAACTTCTCGTGAAAACGTATTGCGTCTGTAGGATGACAGTCCTGCTCCTTTGGAGTCCTAGTTTCAGCATGTAACTTGTGTCTCTCTCTCTTTGTGCCAGGGCAACAAAGGAAAAACCGGTGTGATCGTAGCAGCCTATATGTACTACAGCAAAATCTCTGCAAGGTACGGGAAAGGATTTGGGGCGGGGGTAAGGCTGCCAACTCTGGCTTGGGAAACTCCTGGAGATTTGGGGGGGGGGGAGCCTGGGAAAGGTGAGGTTTGGGGACGGAGGGACGTCAGTGGGGTACGATGCCACAGAGTCCACTTTCCAAAGCACCCATTTTCTCCAGGGGAACTGATCTCTGTAATCTGGAGAAAAGGTGTGATTCCAGGAGATCTCCAGGCCCCGCCTGGAGGTTGGCAAGCATAGGTGGAGGGTTGGGCTTCCAGCTCCATGTCAACCATAAGCCTTCTTACTACCACGCCTCTGTTTCCCTCACAAATAACATGGCCTTCTCTTATCCATTGGACTCTGGTTTCCCTCCTTCCTTCTGAATGGCCTGCTTTAGATCCAATCAGGGTGGGTAGAATCTGGATGTCATATAAGAACGTTTGAGTCCAGTGGCACCTTTAAAACCAACAGAGTTTTATTCAAGGTATAAGCTTTCATGGGCATGCACACTTCCTCAGATACAATCAAATGGAAGTTACCAGTCCATATATATAGGTAGAGGGTGAGCAGTAAATTAATGTACAACATAATGAAGATGTTTAACAGATTCAAGGGCCAAACAGGAGTAACAAGCTTAGTTTATATGGTTACCATTTCAGGGGGGGGACGACGAACATAGTGAAGGAAATAAATATGTCAAAATTGGAGACTGATGGGTAGATGTGTCCTTAATTGTGGAATTCCGAGAGTAATTAACTGAGACCCTGCCATTACACTCCATCCGTCTCCTTTCAAACATGGAGGTGACTTTACAGAATCTTCTTCTTTGAAGTGGGGCGATTGGCTGTGTAGAGTTATCTCCCCTGTCGCCAGACCAAAGAAATACATTCCAATCTAGCATTCCACATTACATTACATTCTACTATTTACTACATTACATTACAATCTACTCTTCTAAACTACTATTCCAAATAAGAAATAACATAAAGAGGATCTATGGCCCTTCTGGGGGATTGGTGAGAATACAGGTGTAAGGACTGGATGAGGTTAGCATATGTAGTGAGATAAGAAGCCCAAATCCCTGTTAAGTCCTGGGGATTCCATTGTTCCGAGTGTTGTAATAACTTGCAGCTCAGCATTTTCCCTTTCTAGTCTGTTCCTGAAGTTCCTTTGCAATAAAACCACTACTTTGAGGTCACTCATTGAATGTCCTGGAAAACTGAAGTGTTCTTCTACAGCTTTCTCAGTCTTGTGATTCTTGATATCAGATTTGTGTCCATCTATCCTTTGGCATAGGGTTTGACCTGTTTGCCCTGTGTAGAGAACCAAAGGGCGTTGTTGGCATTTAATGGCATATACAGTATTAGAAGATGAGCATGTGAATAATCCTGAGATGGTGTCGTTGACATTGTTAGGTCCAGTGACTGTGTTGTCTGGGTGTATGTGGCAACATATAGTCTTTTTATCCAGCATCCACAGACATACTTTAGGGCTGCCAACTATGGCTTGGGAAACACCTGGAGATTTGGGGAGTGGAGCCTGGGGAGGGCGGGGTTTGAAGAAGAAGATGAAAAGTTGGATTTATACCCCTCCCTTCACTTGAAGTCTCGGAGCTGCTTACAGTCTCCTTCCCTTTGTCTCCTCACAACAGACACCCTGTGAGGTAGGTGGGGCTGAGAGAGTTCTGAGAGAACTGCTTTTGAGAAAACAGCTCTGAGAGAACTGTGACTGACCCAAGGTCACCCAGCTGGCTGCATGTGGATGAGTGGGGAATCAAACCTTGTTCTCCAGATTAAAGTCCACTGCTTTTAACCACTACCCCAAACTGGGCCTCACAGGGGAGTTTTGGTCAGAGGAGGGACCTCAGCAAGATACAATGCCAAGGAGTCCACCCTCCAAAGCAGCCATTTTCTCCACGAGGACTGATCAGTTGTAATTACAGGAGGACTCCAGGCCCCACCTGGAAGTTGGCAACATTAATACTTGTATACACACAGACACTATTCCTCTCTTCTCTCTTAAGTGCGGACCAAGCCCTCAGCACACTGACCATGCGCAAGTTCTGTGAGGACAAGGTGGCGGCCTCCCTGCAGCCCTCACAGAAGAGGTGAGACTTCCAGTTTCTTCTTTCCTCTTCCTGTTGACCACAGTCTGCTTCAAAATGGTGGCCGCTTGAAAGAAGTGAACTGTTGGTAGAGGGGGCTGCTTATTGTGTGGGAGATATAGTTAGGGACCACCTTTCCAGCTTCCTCAGCCTTTGGACTGGGAGCCAAAAACGAGTTGATATTGTGTACCCTTCCATCTTGGCATCTTCCCAAACTGACCTCTCATCCTAACTCCATGCATCTGCCCTGGGTCTGGTCAAGCAGGTATGTACCGGGAGTTCCTGGCTGACACTTAACATTCTCAGGCATTCTGGAGTCAATTCAAATTGGGACTGCTGCACATATTGGGAAAGGAGGGTGTTATATCGTGGGCAGTTGGCGTTTCCTTATTGTATGGTGTACTTACTTTAACATCATCCCTTCAGGTAAAAGCCTTTGCCTTAGTATCACTTTTCACTCGTGTTGCTGGTTGCTGGCTGGGGCTGGTTGTGGCCTAGCTGGGCCCAGACCAGGCCTTGCTTACATTCTAATCAAGGTCTGTTCTGTCTTGGTACCTGGTGCTGTGGAGTTATTAGAAGGGGTTTAACCCTGCCTGCCCTGGGCCATCTTCCTGACCTGAAAAGGCCCCAGGGAGTTGCTGTTTGCCCCAATGGAGAAACCTAGGTGTAGCCTGTAGTCCATTGGTACACCTATGGGCCCTAACATGGAAAGCAGAGGTTCCCTGGCGCCATCTCCAGTCAGGAAAATGACACGGGTCAAGGATTTAGCTTTGAGGGCACTTTCCAGCAGCACCACCATACATGCCTAGGATTGTACTGTAAAGGAGTGAGGAGAAGGTCAGGAACCACGGCCTTTTTCCAGACCCAGAAATTGTTTTGCGGCCTCTGGGTGTACGAAGCTGAACACATGTGACAAGTCAGACTACTGGTTTATTTAGCCCACAATCATTTATTTGGAATGGCAACGGTTCTTAGACCGAGATGTTTCACACTGCGTTCTATTTAATCCTTGAACTGGAGATGCTGGGGTCTGAACCTGGGACCTTCTGTGTGCAAAGCAGAAGCCCCAACCCCTTCCTGATGGCCCTTGACTCCTCTCTTCCTTCCCTGTGGACAGATACATCCATTATTTCAGCGGGCTGCTTTCGGGCACCATCAAGATGAATAGCAACACACTATTCCTGCACCACGTCTTGCTCCCGGCTATTCCTGCCTTTGAGGCTGGAGGAGGTAAGTGAAGCAGGGCTGTGATAATGACATCCCACTTAAGGCTTGTGCATGCCAAGCAGCTTTGCACGTGTTTGTGTGAATTCCTGTGTACAGTCTTGCCGGGTTTTTTCTACCCCCATTCTCATAACAAATGGAGTTTGGCCTTGCCAGTTCCAAAGCAGCCAGCGGGAAGTCCTATTTCACACACAACAGATGGGAGGGCTTCTGGAGGTCTGGCCCTGCTGGTGGACCTCCTGATGGCCCCTGGGTTTTGGCCAGTGTGTGACACAGTGTGTTGGACTGGATGGGCCATTGGCTTGATCCAACATGGTTTCTCTTATGTTTTCTTAACATGTGGAATTCATTGGTGCAAGGAGCAGTATTGGCCTAGTTTCAGGGCCCAGAGATGCCTTCACCTTTCCCAAGCATCTTCTTCATTTGTTTTTCCTCTTCTAGGTTATCAACCTTTCCTAAAGATCTATCAGTCCATGCAGCTGGTCTATACCTCGGGGATCTAGTGAGTACTGGTTGTGGTTTCTTCTGGGACAAAGAGCAATCTCCACGGGGGCTTTAATCCCAGCTCCCCTTTTGTTTTTGTCTCTTAACAGCAGCCTGCATGGTACTGGCGGGTCTCAGAAGCTCTGCATCACCTTGGAGCCAGCCTTGCTCCTGAAGGGGGATGTCATGGTGAGTTCAGGACCCGAGGTGAAAATTGGGTTGTACCCCAACAGCTCCACTGAACGAAGGCATGAAATTCAATTATCCTATAGCATTGTGTGTAGAATAGCCAGGAGATCCATAGATTGTCTGGCAGTCTTAAGTTCTAGCTCATTAGTGTCATGCACCACTAGGTGGCGAGCTAGACTTTTTTGGGGGGCTGAGAGAGTTCTGAGAGAACTGTGACTGACCCAAGGTCACCCAGCTGGCTGCATGTGGAGGAGTGAGGAATCAAACCCAGTTCTCCAGATTAGAGTCTGCCGCTCTTAACCACGACACCAAACTGGCTCCACAAAGGCGTGAGCCTCCCTCCAGCATAAGGAGAACTTCCTCCATCTTCCGTGGCACTTCCTCTTGCTCCCTCTCTTCCCAGTAACGCACACTTCCCATGATGCCGTGCTGTAGAGCTGGGCATCTTGCTTGTCCTCTTTTCATTTATTTTGGGACAATTTAAAAATATGTATTAGTTAAATTTATATCCCGCCCTCCCTAAACGGGCTTAGGCTGGGTAACAACAAGTGTATGAACAATTAAAACCAGACAATATAATTAATTCTCAAAACAGCTAAAACACAAACACAAATATAGTTGTTTGCATTATTTTTGTCTTGGGCGGGAAGGCAGCATGGTATGGCCCCCGAGGAAGACTCTGCAGAGGCAGGCCATGGCAAACCACCCCTGCTTCTCCCTTGCCTTTGAAATTCCCTTCTTGGAGTCACCAGAAGTTGGGTCCGACTTGACAGCACTAGCATACGTGATTTCATTTTGCAATTTAGAAGTGGGCCGCAGTTACCGGGGTAGCTTACTACGACACTGCCATCCAACTTGTCAAGCGTATCGCCAACCCCGTATTGCAATCTTCGTTTTTCATTTCGGGGTCATGTAAAATAGTGGTGACCGGATCCCAAGAGAACTCAAAACCCGTCATACCTTTAATCAGCGGGACTACATTCCCTTTCCAGGACTCCTTGAAGTAAACCACCAGTTGTGCAACAAAACCCCTGTGGGCTCTGTGGGGTCTGTTGGGGTTGTTCTGGTGTGGGTGTGCATTGGCTGCTACCCCACCCTTTGATCCTTCCCCTGCCTTTGCGTGCCTGGGCTTGTAGTGGGGCGGTTCAGAAAGCGTGCACGCCAACATCTGATCGGGTTAGAACGGATAGAAGGAAGTACTTCTTCACCCAAAGAGTGATTAACACATGGAATTCACTGCCACAGGAGGTGGCAGCGGCTACAAGCATGGACGGCTTCAAATGGGAATTAGATAAGCATATGGAGCAGAGGTCCATCAGTGGCTATTAGCCACAAGGTATAGATAGGGGCTCTGGGGCAAGTGATGCTCTGTCATCTTGGTGCTTGGGGGGGTCAACAGTGGGATGGCTTCTAATGTCCTGGCCCCACTGGTGGACCTCCTGATGGCACTGGTATTTCTGGCCACTGTGGGATACAGAGTGTTGGGCTGGATGGGCCTTTGGCCTGATCCAACATTGGCGTCTCTTATGTTCTTATGTTCTTATTGCCCTGTGTCAACTCTTGCCCCCGTTTCCCACCCCCAGGTGAAATGCTACCACAAGCAGCTCCAGGGAGCCGAGCGGGATGTCGTCTTCCGAGTCCAGTTCCACACCTGTACCATCCACAGCACCCAGCTGTGGTTCAGCAAAGATGAGCTGGACGAGGCCTGGAGAGGTACGGGGGAAGGCTGAGTCCCCGAGATGCTACAGTCCTGGGGCAGCCGCGCCTCTTCATGCATTATAAAATTCTCGTGCTTGTTGGCCAACGACACAAAGTCTTTGAACCAGACATTCACGGGGAGCTTTGTGTCTCGGGTTGCCAACCTTCAGGTGGTGTAGGGTTGCCACGTCCCCCCTGGCCACCAGCAGAGGGAGGGGGGGAGACTGGCCAGATCCAGGTTGGGAAACTCCTGGAGATTTGGGGGTGGAGCCTGGGGAGGACGGTGCCATGGAGTCCACCCTCCAGAATGTCCATTTTCTCCAGGGAAACGGATCTCTGTGGTCTGGAAACGAGTGGAAATTCCAAGGGACCCCCAGCAGTGTTCCCTCTAGGCTGAGTTAGTGTGAGCCAGCGCAGTTTTTTAGCCTCCGGCTCACCCATTTTTGTCTCGGCTCAGGAAGGGATGGCTCCGGAGCAACCTAATTTATGCAGCAGCCAAATCGCTCGCTCACAACTTGAACGCCAGTAGCTTACAAAGTAGGATTTTTGCTCACCAGACTCCACAGCTTAGAAGGGAGCACTGATCCCCGGGTCCCATCTGGAGTGGAGACTGGCATCTCTAATGGTGGCTAGAGATCTCCCGCTAGTACAGCTAGTCTCCAGGCGACAGAGATCAGTTCGCCTGGAAAAAATGGCTGCTCTGGAAGATGGAGTCCATGGCATTATACCCAGAGGTCAATTCGGGGGGTATCGTGGGGGATCGCATTTCCCCTGGGTGAGGGGCGGGGCACATGACGAAGCCCCGCCCCCTGTTTCTGGCCACCCCGCCTCCGGCCCTCATTCAGCCAGGAGGAGGCAGGAGAAGAGGGAGGGTAAGTTGCTTCCTCCTTGCCTCTCCCCACCCCTGCCTGCCTGGGGCCAGGGAGGGCCTTGGCGGGGCTTCCTCACACTCCCGCTGGCCTTGCAGGTCCACCGCCGGGCCCCTGATGTCAGGGGGTGTGGCATATGCTAATGAGTTCCCCTAGCTCTTTTTCTACGAAACGACCCCTGATTATACCCCATTGAAGTCCCTCCCCTCTCCAACCCCACCTTCCTTAGACTCCACCCCCCCAAATCTCCAGGTATTTCCCAACCCAGAGCTGGCAGCTCTACAATTGTACCTCCCCAGACTCAGGTGGGCCCTTTTCTTCTTGTGAGTGGGGCGCGTGGGTGGAAGCAGGGGCTGCCTCCCCTTCCAGGCCACTTTCTCCACCTTAAAGCGTCCCCTGAAGCTGCCGCTGGCTCCGTTTGGGAAGCTGACTTGCAGTCACGTTAAGGAACTGTGTGATTTTGCAAACAGAGCCAAGTCTGACTAATTTATTGCTGTATGACATTTCATAGGCAAAAGCCTGTTTCCAGAGGTGGGCTATAAACGAGCCACATAAATAAGTGAATAAATAAAAGTTAGTGCCGTGAAGAAAAGTTGATCTTTAAAGTGGTGCCTCAAAGTTCTTTAAATCTTTGCTGCAGCGGTCCAGAGACGGATCCATGTGTTCCATAAAATCCTCTGGCAGAGTCCTTCCCAGGCTGTACCACCTAACAGGTGTGAGGGTTGAATTTTTTATAATCCATTTTTAAAAAATTCCATGCATATAAATATGAGGCAGAGGCTTGACTAGACTGCTTTCCCCCTTGAATATGCCACTTCTCCCACTGAAGATTCCCCCCCCCCAAGAACCATTCGAAAATGGAGTCCCACCTAATGATTTAAAAAGCCTAGATTTTGCTACTTTTCTGAGATATACTTCCAGAAGGTTTGTATAAACATGAAGAGACAGGGAGGAGCAGCTTGAGAAATACCTTGATCGTAGAGAGGCCTCTTCTTTCTGGAGTAGCTCTGTGGAATGCTTTGGGCTGTATTTACATCAGGCATTTCATTAGAAAAAACATCTTAACAGTATAGCCCTAATCTCCCACCTTTCCTCCTTTAACCTAGTCCCCTCTCATTTGTAGCCATGGCCCTTTTCAAAGAAACAGAACCAAAGTGATATTA
The DNA here is from genome assembly GCF_001447785.1 of Gekko japonicus. Classification (NCBI taxonomy): domain Eukaryota; kingdom Metazoa; phylum Chordata; class Lepidosauria; order Squamata; family Gekkonidae; genus Gekko; species Gekko japonicus. The sequence continues at coordinate 371,437 of NW_015173716.1, read as the reverse complement.
TAAAGAAGAGGTCCCCTCAACCTTTTTTAGGCCTGCAGGCGCCTTTAGAATTCTGACATAAAGTGCTGGGCGCAATCACAAAATGGCTGCCCTAGGAGGTGGAGGCAATCAAAATGGCTGCCGTAGGAGGTGGAGCCAACCACAAAATGTCAGGGAGTGAGGTTGCATATACATAACTGTAATGGTATTTCTTCAACATTTCAGGCAGAAGCTCTGTTTAATAGGCTGCCTTTTAAGCTGCACAGCCAATCAGAAGCCCTGCTGGGTAAATGACCCACCTAACTCCACTCACTTTCTAAAAGCACTTGGCCGCCGCCAGGAAAGGTGTTGGCAAGCGCCACAGGTGTGCACAGGCACCACACTGGTGTCCCCTGCTATAAAGGAAAGTGCCACTGAGCATGAACAGAGTGCCCTTCCCCTCACCATTTGAGCAGCTGCTGTCTGGCTTGGAATAAAGAAACAGGACTGAGCTGTCAGAGTTGATCATTTCTTTCCAAGCATTTTTCAAAGCAAACCGAAGTATTTGGGTGAAGGTGAACCACGAGGCGGGGAAATCACTGCGCTCTTCACCTCTCTGTTTTCCTTCTCCAGATGAACGTTTCCCTTTCGAAGCGAGTGTCGAGTTTGTTTTCTCTTCCAGCCCGGAGAAACTGAAAGGTGGGTGCGTGGTGCAGGGGTGGCGGTGGATGCCCTCTCATGTGTCCCACAGATGTCTCCTTGATTTCCGTTGATCTGGAGCATGGGTGACAGGCGCATTCCAGTCTGACAGAGATTTCCTGCATTCCATTGTTGATTTTGGAAGAGGAGACAAAACTGAATGTGCTGTGTGTTTGACGTGGCGTATGGGCAATGCCACTATCAAAGCTTGGCTGACTTAGAGCAGGGCCCCTAGCTAAATAAAGTCCCCTCAGCTGTGACTTTCAGCCCAACGGGATCTTTATAAATCTACTGCTCATCTGGGACTGCAAAAATCATAGGTGGTTGGCCGGCACCTTATACTTTTATTTCGTCCTTCATCGCAGGAGCTCATGAGTGGTTCCTGCCTCCCCCATTTTACCCTCTCAATAACTCTGTCATGATCTGGCCTGTGCCAGTACGGCCTAGCCAGCCTAAGAGGCCTGGGTGGCAGTAGGAGGCAGCTAGGCCTACAACTCCCAGAAGGCATTGGGAGAGGCAGAGAGGATTCTAAAGAGACCGTTGGAGTCGGTTGGGAAGACAGTCTGGGAGGAGACTGTAATAGTCTGGTGGGAGAGAATCTGAGCTGTTCGCTGAGGGAAAAGGGTGTCTTTCGTCTCTCTCTGCGGCCTGATCTTAGTGAGAAGATAGGCTGGGCTGGGAAGAGGAAGATCCCTCCGTCCTTCGTCTCTCTGCAACCTGATCTTAGTGAGAAGACAGGTTGGTCTGCGAGGAAAGGATCCCTCAGTGTGAGTGTTAGGCAGGCAGGCTGTGGGCCTGGAAGTAAAGCAGTTAGGGGTAATAGACAGCTGCGTTTATGTTTATTTTTCCTTTCACACTGTTATCCCCTTTTTAAGCACCTTGCCGTGTCTTGTTTTCCCTGCCCCACTGTTGTTTTAATAAACCCTTTTTGTGTAATTATTTTCTCTGCCTGGGTCAATCACGCCTGTATTGGTCGGCTGAAAAGGGGCTTGGGAAGGTACCCTGGGGACCATAAATCCAGGGTGGTGGCGGCTGGGGTCATGACAAACTCCATGAGGTGGATCAGAGAACCTGTGTATTGTAGTGTTTAGAGTGTCAGACCAGACTGGAATCCCACGCTGTGCTTTGAAAGCTCACTGGGTGATCTTGGGCCAGTCACACTCACTCGACCTAATTTACGTCAGAGGGTTGTTGTGAGAATAAAATGGGGAAGGGAGCCTGCGTTATGTGGAGAACATAAGAACATAAGAGAAGCCATGTTGGATCAGGCCAATGGCCCATCCAGTCCTACACTCTGTGTCACACAGTGGCCAAAAATAGAGTTGTCAGGTAGACTTACCTGGCCAGCAGGGGTCTCTTGATGTCCTTCCGGGAGACCAGAAGTGATGTTGGGCATTTTTGGGCCTACTTGCAGTCAGGGATGACATTCTGGTTTGGGGGGAAAACTCTATGGCTTCAAACCGTAGAGTTTTGCCCAAAAAACCAGAGTGTCGCCCCAACTGAAAGTAGGCCCAAAACTGGAAGTAGGTCCAAAAAGGTCAGTTGGGGGCGAGATTTCCTCCCACCAGCCAGCTGGCCGGCAGTGGGCAAGAGCCTGCAAAAGCGGGGGTTTGCCCGCTCCTACTGGGGGGCTGCCAACCCTAGCCAAAAAGCATTTCCTGTCTCTTACTACAGGTCGGGAGACGTATAGGAACAATGCTGGGACCACGGTGGATTACAACATCTCCGACCCTGTTGTGCGATGGGACTCCTATGAGCACTTCAACTTACACCACGAAGACAGCCTGGAAGGTAAGGCTTGTCTGAAATGAAGCATTTCTACAAAGTGGATATATCAGTGAGCCCTGATTACCACATTCTAGGAGCTGTGTATATTTGGGGTGGGGACCAGTGTTCCCTCTAAGCTGGGCTGGTGTGAGCTACTTAAGAGTTTTTTAGCCTCCGGCTCACACATTTTTGTCTTGGCTCAGGAAGGATGGATCCAGGGCAAGCTAATTTATGCAGTAGCCAAATGGCTCGCTCACAACTTTAATGCCAGTAGCTCACAAAGTGGAATTTTTGCTCACAAGACTCCACAGCTTAGAGGGAGCATTGGTGGGGATAGAATTTGGTTTGGGATCCAGAACTGAACATCCTGGGACTCTCCCCTTCCAAGCTGAGCCCTGAAGGCCACAAAGAAAAATCTTGTGAAGCTCTAGGCGGCCCTATTAGAAATTTCACAGCGGAAGTGTCGTCCTCTACAATTGAGACCCACCCATAACCTGTCCAGATTCGAACCCTTTCTGAGAAGTCCTTGAAGCAGTGCACAATTTTTTAAAAATCCAACCCATAAACACTCAATAACAGCAAAGATACTGAAAATGCTAAATAATTAAAATGGGTAAAAATCAGCACGACGTCTCGGAAGAAGCCTTGAAGGCAGCAGTCTTAGGGCTAAACCAGGCATGACAGCATCCCGATGGCACCAGGGTGTCATTGTGATTGGGCCTGCAGCACGGCAGGTTGAGATTATCTTGTCCCCCCCTGCACCTGCCACCACTGACGTTGCGGCATCACATCTAGTCTAGGTTTGCCAGCTCCGGGTTGGGAAATGCCTGGAGATTTTAGGGGTGGAGCCTGAGGAGAGCGGGGTTTGAGGAGGGGAGGGACTTCAGTGGGGTATAATGCCATGGAGTCCACCTTCCAAAGCGGCCGTTTTCTCCAGGGGAACTGATCTCTGTCACCTGGAGATCAGTTGTAAGCAGTGTTCCCTCTAAGCTGAGTTAGTGTGAGCTAGCTCACAGTTTTTTAGCCTCCAGCTCACACATTTTTGTCTTAGCTCAGGAAGGATGGCTCCAGAGCAAACTAATTTTATGCAGTAGCCAATTCACCTGCTCACAACTTTAATGCCAGTAGCTCACAAAGTAGAATTTCTGCTCACAGGACTCCACAGCTTAGAGGGAACATTGGTTATAAGTAGCAGGAGATCTCTAGCCATCAGGGCCGGCTCACCCACTAGGCGAACTAGGCATTCGCCTAGAGTGCTGGGCCCTGGATGGGGCACCGAGCTGTGCCTCTCCCCCCGCCAAAAGATCGTGAGCAGCTCTCCAAGTGTCAGCACTTCGCTAATTGGGGAGAGGCATCTGGTGAGCATCCCGCGCCTGGAGACAGGATCCCCCCCTCCCTCCCAAACTGCCTTTGGAAGCGGAGCATGAGAGAAATCTCTCTTCCATCTTGGAGGGTGCTGCAGGAACATGTGGGGCGTGCTTGCTGGGTCTGACAGCTGCAGGGGGGGAGGAGATGGTGGTGGTGGTAGCAAAAGGGTGGCTGGCTCCAGAGGTCTCCAGGCCCCACCGGGAGGTTGGCATCTGCACCACAAGGCAGCCTCGCCTAGGGTGCAGAAGCACCTCGAGCCAGCCCTGCTAGCCACCACCCGGAGGTTATCACGGAAAGAAGTAGACACGAGGGTAAGAAACAACCATGAAACAATAACTAAGCAATGTAAACAACTATATTAACCACAACTTATTCCACAGAAAAATCACTTTCGTACTCTAGCCAGAACGGGAGTGTCCCAGAAATTGCACATCCTCCTCCTGCGAAGTAAACAATTTACAACAGCTAATAAACAATTTACTGTTTATCACAGCTCTACATCTGAAGTTGGACTATTTGGAAAAGTCTCTATTGGAAGTTTACATATTCTGAATGGACTAATTGGCGGCACAGAGCACTGTAAATATCAGTGAACTTTATTTTTCATTGTACCTTCATTGGACTATGATGGAACTGAGTGTGACACCTTATTAAGAGTCTTTCTATTGAACCTATGGACGGTTTTTCTGTGGTATATGTTGTGGTTAATATAGTGGTTTACATTGCTTAGTTATTGTTTCACGGTTGCTTCTTATCCTTGTTTCTACCACTTGGAGGCTGGCTCCCCTTGAATGTTGTGTTCAAAGCCTTAGTTTTGTTGGCCAACAAGCACAAGAATTTTATAACGTGTGAAGAGGCTCAACTGGAGGTTGGCAACCCTAAGTCTGGCCCTTACGTGTGTAACAAAACAGCTTAAAATATCAGGCATGATGTCAATAATTGGGCAACAGGCCCATGTAGGACTGCCAAGTCCCCCCGGGGGCGGGGAAAACCCCACCCCAGAGGCCCGTTCCCTGCCACCGGCGGATCGGGCCTCGGGGGGAACCCCACCCCTGCGTGCGCGTCACCAGGAAGTGACGTTATGACGCCGGGCACGCTGGGGGCGGGGCCACGACCATCCGAGGGGGAAACTCTATGTTTCCCCCTTGGATGGTCGTGGCCCCGCCCCCAGCGTGCCCAGCGTCATAACATCCCTTCCTGGTGACGTGCGAGCGGCGCGCACACGCACGCATAGGACACAGGACGGGAGTTCCCTGCTCCCGACGATTTTCGACTTGGCAACCCTAGGCCGGTGGCTATGGTGGGGCCTCCCAGGGCCCGGCCCCCTGACTTCTTTCCAAGGCCCCATGACTTTTGGGGATACGCGAGGGAGAGGCGTGGCCCCCGCTTCTCCCCTAAAGCATTTAAACTTTAGATGCTTTGGGGGGAGAAGCTGGGGCCATGTGCCTGCACTCCAAGCCGTGAAGCACATGGCCTTCTCCTTTCCACTTCTCCCTCAAAGCATTGAAAGGGACCCTTTCCCTAGTGCCGTGTGACGGAGTGAGCTCCCGTCTCTGGCCCCAGCTCCTGCCAGCCTAGCAGTTTGAAAGCAAGAAATTGCAAGTAGATATATAGGTATCGCTTCAGTGGGAAGGTAATAGCGTTCCATGTGCCTTGGCATTGAGTCATGCCGGCCACATGACCACGGAAACGTCTCTGGACAGCGCTGGCTCTTCGGCTTGCAAACGGAGATGAGCACTGCCCTCTAGAGTTGGATTTGACTGGCTTTCGAGCAAGGGAAACCTTTACCTTTAAATGCTTTGGGGGAGAAGTGGGGGCTGCGCGTGCCCCCCCCTTTTTAAATGGCCCTCCCAAATTGAAAAATCCTGGCTACGGGCCGGTTGGCCAGGCCACATTTTTAAAAAAACACGTTTAAAAAAGCAACAGCCCAGCAGATCTTTCCAGGAGCGGGAATGAAAATGATCTGGGGAAATGTTTTCAGCTGGCACCAAAAATGCACAATGCTCGGCAACCGGGCAGAAGGCTGATGGGAGAGCACTGCACAGTTGTTTATATGAGGGCAGAGCCTAAATATGTCTCCCTTTTGTTGGTTTTAATGAAGTTTGGTATTTTGAACATACACCCCCCACACATACACACATTGCCCGGCCTGGATGGGAATGCGCCTCCCACAAGCACGCAGGTCTGGCCACAGTGGCTCCTGGGAGCGGTAATTCCCCACAGCTGGCTCCTGCTGGGTCTCTCCTGATTACAGTTTCCTCCTAACGTCCACCTAAAGTAAACTCGTTAAGAACTACAATAAATAAAATACCAGAGGGAGTAGTCAAACGGCAGTTGAATAGTCGCAGTGCACCCACACGGCCAGAAAAATGATAGCAGGACGGGATAAAGCCAACTCCTCCTTCCCATCAAGAGCAGATGTTGGGAGAAGGGGAAAGACGGTGCTTTTTGGGCCCCAATTTTGTATTAAAGGAGCGTTATAAATATTTGAGACGGGGAGTGAGAGAAGGTTGGCGAGTTGGATGCCTGGATGACAGGAAGGAAATGGCCTCTTGGAAGGAAATGCCATCTGGCCTCAGCCAAAGGTGATCGACCATCGCCCTCTACTGGAGGAAGCCTGAATAGATCCTCACCCTGGTCATTAAACCACACTTGGGGCCAAACTGCAACTGATGCTGGGGCGTTCCAAAACTGGAACTCGGGAGGTGGTATTGGGCCCTGAAAAAGCAGTTGCTGGGGGGAACAATAGGAACTAGGGCTGTGGCACTAGGGAAGGGAGGATTAATTCTCCCACACACACACTGAGGTAAATCTTACCTAGGCTTGCTAACTCCAGAATGAAAGATTCCTGGTGACTTAGGGATGGAGCCTGGAGAGGGCAGGGTTTAAGGAGGTGACAGACCTCAGTGGAGAGCCAGTTTGGTGTTGTGGTTAAGTGCGTGGACTCTAATCTGGGAGAGCCAGATTTGATTCCCTGCTCCTCCACATGCAGCAGCTGGATGACCTTGGGCAAGCCATAGTTCTGTCAGAGCTGTTCTGTCAAGGACAGTTCTGGAAAGAGCTCTCTCAGCCCCACCTACCTCACAGGGTGTCTGTTGTGGGGAGGGGAAGGGAAGAGAAAGGAGTTTGTAAGACGCTCTGAGATTCCCAAGTGAAGGGTGGAGTATAAATGCAATCTCCTCCTCCTTCTCCTCCTCCTCTTCTTCTTCTTCTTAAATAAAGAGTCTATTTATTTATTTATAACATTTTTACCCCGCCCTCCCCGCGAACGGGCTCAGGGCGGCTTACACGAGGGCACACGCCCATACATAAAAACAGTATAAAACAGTAAAACTATTAAATTGCAACAAAACAAAACAAAGTGCTCCATACAAACAAGATGGTCTCCGAAGATGGTACCAATCATGTCATTAGGGTGATATCGTCCTGCCGATGGTCCAGAGCCAGTCCAGCAGTATCACTGCCATGCAAAGTTGTGATAGTTCTTCCGGGGACCGCTCCAACCCCGTTGTTCCAGTGGCGGTAGTGGTGGTAGTGCCATGCTTTCCAGGGGAACTGATCTCTGTGGTCTGGAGATCAGTTGTAATTCCAGGATATCTCCAGGCCCCACCTGGAGGTTGGCAACCTTAATCCTACCCCCTCCTACCGTTCTATTAAGCAAAGTTTGGAGCCTTCCTCTGACTCAAGTGTCTCTGGGAATCTCTTTACTGAAGCATAAACCAACAGAATTAGACCTTTCGGTGCAGGTGTACACAGGTGCATGCCTTTGAGCGTGCCAGCTATGCATTAGTGAGACACCAGGCGACACAGGCTGGGAGGCCTGCCGATTGTATGTATTGCTTTGCCTCCTCCATCTAGGGCTGCCAAGTCCCCCTGGGGGGCGGAAATCCCCCCGCCCCAGAGGCCCGTTCCCCGACGCCGGGGAATCGGGCCCCGGGGGGAACCCTGCCCCAGTGTGCACATCACAGGGAAGTGACGTCATGACGCTGGGGGCGGGGCCACGGCCATACAAGGGAAAACTATGGTTTTCCCTTGTATGGTCGTGGCCCCGCCCCCAGCATGTCCGGCGTTATGACGTCACTTCCCTGTGACGTGCATGTGGTGCACGCGCCGGGATCTGCACGGGAGTCCCCCGCCGGCACGGTAAGTGCCACTTGGCAACCCTACCTCCATCTCTGACCAGTGTCCCGCTTCTCCTATACAGATGTCTCTCACACCCGGGGCCCGCTGGATGGCAGCCTCTATGCCCGGATCAAGAAGAAAGGCGACCTTAGCGGCTTCTCTTCTAGCAACGGCAGCGCCAGCAGCCCAGAGTCCCCTCCCCAGCAAGGCGGGCGCCTCCTTTCCATCAGCAGTGACTCGGGGCACTCCTCCATGCTGACCGAGAAAGCAGACGACAGCACGCCGCCATCCAGGCTCCAGCCCACGCTCGCCGAGAAGGAGGAGCTGGACAGGCTGTTGGGCGGATTCGGCGTCCAGCCTCCGCCCCGGCAGCTGGGTGAGGGAAACGGTCCTCATGAGGTTTCCTCCTCCGCTGCTGCCCCCAAGGAGAGGGAGACGGCCATTTTGGAAGATGAACTGTCAGACGTGGGTCCTCCTGAGCCCCACTTTTCCTACCAAACTCAGCGCCCGGGCCTGGCCCGCCACTGTTCCTGTCGCCTCGGTTACCATTCCCACAGCCCCGAGAGGGCTCACCCTGTGGCCTACTACAGGCCAGACGGCACGTTGGAGCGGAGACAGCCGATCTACAATGGCGGGCACTCTCACCTGCACCCTGAGGGGTACGAAGAGAAACAGAGGGTGTACCGCTCGCTGTCTGAAGGCCTACAGCCCCACTCGTACCCCTTCACCCACGAGCCGCTGCCCCCTCACAGCCCTAGCAGGCGGGAGCACGAGGAGCTGGTCATCTTGGAGGACCCGCCCACTTTCTTATGCCCTTGCCAGGATTGCCAAGAGGCCGCTCGCGAAGAGGCGAGGGTGCCCACTGCTTCCTTCTACGGCCTGCGCCTCGACCGGGAGCCGGATCTGTGGGGGGTGGAGAACGCGAGGCCGTCCCTCCTCCATCATCCCCTCCATCGGGGTGGCCAGCCCGTGCCTCTTCTTATGCCGGCTGCCTTCGGGCACCACCACCTGTCCCACGGGCAACACCAGGCATTCAGCTTCGAGCCCAAGATGGTGGCCCCACCACACCTAAGCCATGGTTACCCCACCCACCAGAGGGCAAAGGTCATGGAAGAGACTGCAGAACCGTTTCCCTACCACCGCTACGGTCCGGCGTATCCTCCGGTCGCATCGTACGCCTACGGCAGGGCCTCAGCCAAGGCCTGCATTTCCCCTTATGCCTCAGGGTACTCAGGGTCTCCCCGCTCTGGCTCCATTTCGCCAACCAGCCCCCTCTATCCACCCACCAGGAAGCATGCGTATGAGCTCCCGGAGAGCGGCGAAGGGTACCTGCTACCGGGGCCCCCAGAAAGGCCGCGTGGTAAGTGACCAGCACGGGTGTGTGTGTGTTTGGTTTCCAAACTGATAGGAAGAGGTTATCCAGGCGCGGAGGGGGATAAATCACCAAGGGATCTCTGACGGCACCTCTCTTTTATTTTGTGTGGTTAGGTGTGATGTAGTTTTACATTTCTTTGTTGTTTCTTTCTCAAGGCATGTAACGCTGCCACCAGGAATTTAATTCCAGTCTTTAATTAATCTTTCCCACACTATTGTGCCCAAACTCTAAGGCGCCTTCATTGAACTATGTGGTTCGGAGGATAAGACTCTGAATTCACAATAAACAAGACAAACTTTATTGGTAAAAGAAGCGGATTGTTAAGTTGCTTAGTAGAATCTTTCCCTTTTACTCAGGTCTCTGTCAGCTTTTTCCTTCACACTCTTAAAATACTCTGACCATATTAGATTTTTCCTAATATTCCCCCCCCTTAAGTATATTTTCTTCCTCCTTTAGAATCTTAATGCCTTTCACAGCTATATGATTCTAGTTAGAAGACTACTTCTCAGACTCTGTGTGGATTGACCACAACTGCCAGCTACTGACTGCTGACTTCAGACTTCCGACTGAACCCCCTTTGCCTTCTCCTTCTCTCCACACACACACACACACACACACACACGCGCACACACACACACACACACACACCCCTCCTAGCTCCGCCCACACACTCTCAGTCACCAACCAATCACCTCACTCACTCTTCTCCTTCTTTCACCCCCTTGTTCTTCTGACACTTACCAACCACTTCTGACACCTACCAACCATTTAAAGAAACACACACATATAACTTGAAATCGTTACAGGATCCTTTTCCTAGAGGGTTTTTTTTTACACTTTGTGTTTATTTCGAATGTTCCGAAAGCACAGTAATATTATACAGGGCCAACGCAAGTTGCAGTGTCATCCAAACAAATAATAACCCCAGAAACTTTAAAAAACAAACAAACAAAAAACAGCCAGAATACAAACATCAAACATACCTGGAATCAAGACAGCGTGAAACTTAGAATAATGTCACAATCCCTTACCAAGATGTTTTGCAAGTGTAGAAATACAGTTGTTTGACCAGTATTGACTGGTATTTATGAGAAGCTTTTGTCCAGGACTTACATTTCCTCAAATAACATACCATATAGCACAGCAGAGTTACGAGAGGCTATAAAATCAGGTATTAACCAGGAGAGTTCTGTGTTGTCGTTGTTTTTTCAAAAAATATCAAATCATGGTAGTATTTATTTTTAGTCAGAATGTCAGGTTCTGTGAGATATTGGACATGAGGGAACCATAGCGTCACAAATATTCCTTGAGTTGAGCACTATGAGATGAAATTTTACCTGAGGTAAAATACTCCCATAGCCTAATCCTCCAGTCAGTGATGGAGGACATTGATTTGTCTTTCCAGTGAGAGGCTATAGCCGGTCTCGCCACTGTCAGAAGCAAGGTAATTATTTCAAGCTGAATTTTATTCCTAGTGGTTTGATGCTCAACAGTCAAGGGCCCTGAATGATAAGACTTGAAAGTATCCAGGAACACAACTCTCTGTTTGGGGTGTATGTATGTGTGAGAGAGGCTGGGAAGTGTGTTGAGAAAAGTCCTGGAGAATCTCTGGACTTCCCGAAGGACAGAGCACTTGCTTTGCTTATGGGTTCAGTCCCTGCCCCACTGAGGCCCCTTCCTTTAGCAGAGGCAAAAATGGGGGGCAGGAAGAAACCTTGGGCTTTACCATAGAGACTGAGGAATTCCTAGAGCGTTGTGATGTCACTTCTGGGTACTCAAAGTCCCTGTCCTCCCACTGGTTGCCAGGGCTTGATTGGCACCCTGCGCACAGTTGATGTGTGTCAGAGTTATCATCAGATGGGGGGGAATCCAAATACAATGTGTTTAAAAATGGTAAAGTGTAGTTAGACCACTGTCAGATAGCTGGCGCTGGGGATTACATTCCTCTGCCTGAAACCCTGGAGAGCTACTGCCAATCGGAGTGTAGAACTAGACGGACACACAATCTGACTCAGTTTAAGGCAGCTCCTTATCTTCATATCTGTCATCTAAGGGTCTGAGATCGAGGACCCGGTCCTTGCTTTGGGTTTGTTTTTGTTTTTTTTGGGGGGGGGGGGGAGGGTTGTATTTTTTCATATGCATATGTGTGTGTGTGTGTGCACCTTGAAGTCATGGCGACCTCTTATGACTGACCCCTACTGGGGGCCTGGAGGATATTCAGAGAGATGGCTGAATAAAACCTGCCCCTGTCCTTCCGAGTCGACTGCTGGTATTGCAAGGAGGTGTCCAAGCACTAACCACAGTCAACCCTGCTTAGCTTCCGAGATCTGACAAGATCGGCCTTGCCTGGGCTATCCAGATCAGGACCTGGCTCCAAAAAGCTTGAATGTGAATGTGTCGGCCTTACTTGGCGATGTCCTGGCTGACCATGTGGGTTTCCTCTCCGCTTGCTTTCCACAGAGCTGCAAGAATGCAGAGAGGCCGGCCCCTGGCAAGAGGCTCCCGTTCCGCAGCATCTGCAGGAGGGACACGCGACCTACACGGAGGTGTCCGGCCCTCCCATGCACACCAGCAGCCCAGTATTCACCAACACCAGGCGAGTATCCTGCAGAACAAGGGGCTTTGCACTCCCTTTGAAGCGTAATGGGGCTTCTCAAGTGAGAAAGGAAAAAAAGAAAAAGGGAAAGAAAAAAGAAGAAGCAGTCATACATGTTGCTGTGGTTGCCAACCTCCAGGTGGAGCCTGGAGACCTCCCAGGATGACAACTGACCTCCAGGCTACAGAGATCGGATCCCCTGGAGAAAATGGCTGCTTTAGAAGGTGGACGCTGCGCTCTTAGACCCTGCTGAGGTCCTTCCCGTCCCCAAACTTTGCCCTCCGCAGGCTCCATCCCTCAAATCTCCAGGAATTTCCCAACCTGCAGAAGGCAACCCTACACTCTCCTGATCTTTAGCTTTAGAGGAGCATTGGGTGTGTTTCAGGGGATATGCTGTTGGTCAGAAAGGCTACTAAGGTGTTTATGCAGAGAGAGCAATTATGTAAGGCTGGGTAGGATCCTGTGGGCTCCTCGGGTCACCCAGCCCTGTCAGCTGCAGTACGGCCCCCAGGAACTTGCAGTGGTGGCGCTGTGTATCAGCTGAGTCCTTCTGCCTGCAGTTGTTCCTCACAGTACAGGGAGTTGTCCCTCTACTGGCATCGTAGACACAGTCAGCTTGGTGTAATTGTGACAGTATTGGACCAGGAGCTTGGAGGACGTGATTCAGATCCATATTTTGCTATGGAAGCTCTCTGGATGAATTAGGCCAGACACTCTCTTGGCCCTAACCTGCCTCTAGGGTTGGCAGGTCTTACCTGGCTGCTGGTGTGTGTGTGTGTGTGTCCACTCATGCTCTGGAAGTCTTTTGGTGCATGCACAAAGTGCACGCACCGCAATGATATCATCACACTGGACATGTTGGGCAGGGTGCTCTAGCATTTTTTGGGGGGGGGGACCCTCTATGGTCACCATAGAGTTTTTGCCCAAATGCTAGAGTGTCCCCCGCCCGATGTGCCCAGCACAATGACGTCACCTCTGGGTGATGTCATTGCACCGGGCATGTTGGGCAGGATGGGGCTCTTCGGGGGTGGGGCTCCCCCCACTGGCCAGCTGGCTGGTGGTGGATTGGGGCCCCTGAAATCAGGGAAAACCCTGCCGCCATTGGGGGATGGCAACCCTACCTACATCACAGGGTTGTTGTGAGAGTAATATGGAGGAGGGGTAGACTGATGTATGTACTAGATAAATACATAAAATAATCAATACATGGAAGTACTGCAAGCATGCGGTCTGAAAATATTTTCCTGTAGGCTTCCGTGGGAATAATACTATGTAAGCTAAATGTTGTAATTTGCCAACTACAGAGACCAGAGTTCTCTAAAAAGAATTACAGCCATCAAAATAAGCTGTTAATAAGTTTTAGAGAGATGCATTCAAGATCAGTTAATGCACATATTTTTACCTCATAAGCTCCCTTTAGCACTTGCGCAGAAAGGTAGTGCCAAAATCTAATAAATAATAGTGTTCAATGGTTTAGGGATATGCTTGGCCATGATTTTCAGATTAGAGTTGCTGTGTATTACTCCATCAACGCAGGGCAGGGTTAGGGCTGCTAAGACACTGATGAGGGTGGGAGATGGCCCACCCCCTGCTCCCATTGCCTGCTTCCGCTCCAAGCAGTAGTGGGGGGATTTTTTTTAGAAAACACTTCTGAGAAAACCCAGAAGAGACTGGAGGTAGCTCTAGGAATCACTGGAAACTCTACACCATCACTTCCAGTTGTCCAGAGAAGTGATGTCATGCCAGCAAGGCCTCCCCCTCACCATATCCACACTCCCACCTGTTGCCAGGGAGACCAGGTGGCGGATATGGGGGAGTGTCTATCAGCAATGATGTGAGGTATCTTCTGGGAAATCCAGAAGTGATGTCACGCCTCTCAAAGACTTGCCAGAACCTCTGTGGTAAAACCAAAGAGTTTTCAGAGATTCCTAGAGTGGACTGAAAAATAATTTCTTTCTTCTACTGTCCACTGGATCACCAGCAGGCAAGGCCCAATAGGGGTGGGAGATTTCCAGCCCCCAACGGGCACATGGTAACCTTAGCATAGGGATATTTTCCTGTGCATGCCATGCACAGTTCTCAAAATTTACTCACTGTACACTTGCTGTCTTGCAGCCCTGGATCACACAAGCACAGCAACTCAGCCACCAACCCGCTTGAAATCACACTTCGGTCAAGCCCTGAGGAGCTGCCTTCTCCTGGCTGGAAAAGAGGCCCAGAGAAGACGGCTTCCCCCAGCAGTCCCACACAGACTCAGACTCCATCCCCGATGCAGGCCTTCACCCACCTCCCTGCCTTCAGGCCACAAGCTAACGGAATGTCATTGAGGCTAGGCCTCCAGTCCCCACAGCCATGCTCCCGCGCTCACTGCACATCCAGCCCACCACATGTCACCCCCTCACCCACATCCAAGCATGGCGTCCTGCAAGAGGCCCCGCCACACCAAAATGGATCGGAAATGCCCAGCATTCGCACGGCTGCAGCCTCCCGTGAGTTGTCGGTGGAAGACAAGTTAGGTCACCAAGCAGGCCCTGTCATGGAGAGACAGGCCCAGAGGAGCAGCCCGGTGGTTGCCCGCCACAGCCAGCCCCAGTCCACTTGCAGAACTGTGTCTAGCGCGCCGGCATCACCCCAGAGCCCAGCAACCTATAACGGCCGCCCGCACAATGAGAGAACCGGGCCTGAGATGAGCACCCTCCCTCGTTGCCCCAACAGTAGTCCTTCTCTCGGGCCCTGCTCCCTCAGCATCCAGCCGCCAGCCCCCGGCTATGGTTTTACCGACACGCAGGGCTCACCGACCCCGGCCTTCCCCATTGCGACGGCCTATTATACAGGGGCAGAGAGCAGCCCCTCCAGTCGGGATCACCTCAGTGAACCGCAGCAACCTCCCCTGCCCGAGAAGCAACACGTGCTGGCCACCAGGAACTGGGAGAGGACGTCGCCGCCTGGTCGCAGCCCTGGCTCTGCTCACCACGTCACCTTTGCGCCTGGCGTCCCTGACGGCGTTACGGCTGGATCAGGTAACTTGCTTCAGAATCAGGAAGCCCCTGTGGCTCTACATTTTTCTGCAGTTGTCTCGGAATGTTTAAGACTTGGGGTGATTTCCCACAAGCGCTGCTCTGTGCTCACTCTTCTCTTTGGCCTGATGGTACGTGTCAATTTCACACAAGCGGCTGCGCGGCTGCATTTTGCCTCACAGCTTCGTGCGATTTTCCCCGCGTCTACTCAATCCTGTTTTTTGAGGACTGAGTAGATGCGGGGAAAATCGCACGAAGCTGCGGGGCAAAATGTGGGCGCGCAGCAGCTTGTGTGAAATTGACACGTACCATCTGGGCAAAAGGGAGGAGTGAGCGCGGAGCAGCACTTGTGGGAAATCACCCACAATCTGGTGATATAGCCTTCTTTCCTTAGACTGTACCGATCAGGCTTGCCAGGTGTCCACTTGTGGTGGGCAGTCTCCTGGCAGTTATTGATGAAATTGGGAAGGGTGGAAAGGCCTAATATGCCAGTGGTGTGCCTGCACTGGCATAATGGACGCTCTAGGATTTCCTGAAGACTCTATGGTGATTATATTTTATTTTTCAAAGACTCTGTGGTAAAACTTTAACGTTTTTGAAAAATACCAGAGCATCACCAACGATGCACTGACGTCGTTTCTGGGCACACACAGGAAGTGACGTAAGCCTATTGCTGTGACTGTGAGCCCCCCTGTGCAGGGTAAGTCTCCTGCTCAGAGTTGCCACTTTGGGGGATCTATGTTCTAATCTACACCTGGAGGGGGAAGAGACTGAAATGAGGCAGGTGACTGCTGAAATGGCAGAACAAGAAACAGCCCTTGGTTTCTGCATGGTTATCTGCAGTCTGGGGTCCTGGTTTCATCAGCCAGCCACAGCTGAAATCAACCCACGGTTTTTGCATGATGTGTGAACTGGGCCATTATTATTTATTTATGTATTTATAGCCCGCTCATCCCACAAGCTGGCTCAGGACAGGCTACATCATATTAGTAGTACAATTAAAATTTAAAATACGACAATACACATTAAAACAATAAACACAGACCAACAGAATCTGCTGGCTGTGAGAAGTTGCCTAGCATATCACATGGCTTAGTAGGTGGGTGGTAGGTGGGTGACAGCAACCCGAGGGAGGCCATACACGGACGCCCGCTGCCTCAGCCAAAGGCCTGGTGGAACAGCTGCGTCTTGCAGGCCCTGCGGAATCGAAGAAGGTCCTGCAGGGCCCTGGTCTCGACAGGGAGCATGTTCCACCAGGCAGGGGCCAGGGCAGAAAAGGCCCTGGTCGAGGCAAGGCAGACGTCCTTTGGGCCAGAGACAACCAGGAGATGCTGGTCCGTAGAGCGTAACGCTCTTCGGGGCGTGTACTGGAAGAGGTGGTCCCTCCGATATCAGAATCGTCTCCCCTTTTGATACCCTTGAAGCACTTCTGCTCGCCTGACTTCAGAGAGAAAATTAACGTATCCCATGTTGGCTTCCTTCCAGAACCACAGCAAGAGAACCAGGTGAACGTCAAGTTCGTCCAAGACACATCCAAGTTCTGGTACAAGCCTCATTTGTCCCGGGAGCAAGGTACAGTTCCCAAGAGTTTCTGACTGGTTTGGCTGGATTTAATGAAAAGGAGTGTTTGGCTGTTTCTAAGGTGAGGATCCCCGGCATGGCGGCCACGGGCACCATGGCACCTGCCAACACCTTTCCTGGAGCCCACCAGAAAGTTTTTAGAAAGTGGGCAGGGCCGTGTGGAGCTTTTGCCCAAAAGGGTTTCTGATTGGCCACTGGAGTTCTGATTGCCTGTGCAGATATTTTAAAAGTTGCTTTGCTAGCAACTCCCTCCACAGCACGGGGATCTTCCCTGCATGAGTGAAGATAAGCAGTGTGTGCGTGTGAGAAAATATTTTTGAACGATATGTTCATTTTATAAGGCGCCCTGTTAAACAGAGCTTCTGCCTGAAATATTGAAGAGCTGCCATTAGAATTATGCATATAGCCACACTCCCTACCATTTTGTTGCTGGCTCTTCCTCCTGAGGCAGCCATTTTGGGGTTGGCTCCACCTCCCCGCCATTTTGGGCCTGGCTCTTCCTTTTGAGGCAGCCATTTTGAGGCTGACTCCACCTACTGTGACAACCATTTTGTGGTTGTGCCCCATACCACTCTGTGTCAGAATTTAGAAGGTGTTTGCAGCCTCTAGAACAGAGGTGCCCAAACTTATTTGGCCCACAGCCCCCTTTTCAGGAAAAAAAATTACTCAGCGCCCCCCTGAAAGTCTACCTTCAAGAAGTTTACAAAAAGATGCAGTGACAAATTTGCACATGGTAAATAAAGATGTTGTTGGCCTGAAGCCAGAGGCCAGCAGCAACCACCACACAATAGCCCAGCAGCAACACCAGTCTTACAAGGGTGCACATGCATTTGCAGTTTGCAAATGCTTGGCTGTGGGGACCCCTCTCCACCTCCACCTCCCTCCCTGATCCCAGGGAAGACCAGGAGAAGGCAGGAAAAGGCTGCTTTAGATAGGTTCTGGACTCTTCTTTCTTTATGCTTCCACCACCCCCTTATTTTAATTCAATGCCCCCCAATTGCACCCAAGGCTCCTACCGCCCACCTGGATCATTCCAGCACCCCCCAGGGGGCAGTATTGCCCACTTTGGGAACCAGCGCTCTAAGAGATTGGGGACCCCTGCTCTAGGGGAATCTTGGCAGCTCGACTCCAGGTTCAAGTCTCCCTCTCTGCCATGAAAGATTGCTGGGTGACCTTGGGCCAGTCACCCACTTTCACTCACGCTAAATAACGCACTTTCAATCCACTTTCAATGCACTTTGCAACCGGGTCTTACTGTGTGAAATGGCAAAATCCACTTGCAAGCGGTCGCTGAAGTGGATCAAAACGGCATTATTCAGCATCCGTGAAAGCCACGACATTCTCAGCCTAACCTGCCCCACAAGATAGTTTCAAGAGGGGGGCCATGTTGGTCTGCAGGCCAGGAGCACCTCAGGGGAGGGGGGGGGGGGGGGGGGGGGGACTTCCAAGAGAGAAAGCCCCCGTGGTCAGATACGTCTGATGAAGGAAGCGTTGACTCTCGAAAGCTCACACCCCGAAAATCTTGGTGGTGCCAGTAGATTCAAATCTAGCTGCTCTACCCCACAAGGTTGTTGTGACGATAAAATGGAAGTGGAGAGAACAATGTAAGCTGCTTGGGGTCCTATGAGTAGCAGGATTTTTTATTCCCCCCCCCCAAGAAGCTCAAAATAGGGACACCCTTTGCACATTGCAATGTTCCCGGCGGCCCAGTTGTCATGAGGGTCTTACTTTGAAGGGCAGAACATAGTGGTTAATCCAGCCCTGACTGCACTGCTGGCTTTTACGTGAGATGCCCACCTAACAGTCTACTGGTCCTCCTCATACACAGCCATAGCCCTCCTCAAGGACAAGGAACCCGGAACCTTCCTCATCCGGGACAGCAACTCCTTCCAGGGGGCCTACGGGCTGGCTCTGAAAGTGGCGACGCCTCCGCCCAACAGCATCAACCACTCCACCAAAGGTAAAACGATACCAGCGGGCCCCTTCCAAACTTGCAGCGGGAGGTGCCCCTGTGTCTCAAGCTGGCGTCTCGCTGTGCCGAAATACCTAAATTATGGTTTCATGCTCACTGTTTCCAGAGGGGTCGGTCTCCTTTGGCCAGGAGAGCACGGGAGTCTGATGTGTGTCTTTGTAATAACTTGCTCATTTGCAAATGCGCAGGCTGAATAGGTATATGGAGGGGCCATGGGTCAGTGGTAGAGCATATGCTTTGCATGCAGAAGGTCCCAGGTTCAATCACTGGCACCCCCAGTTAAAAAGAACAGGTGGAAGGTGATGTGAAAGACCTCAGCCTGAAATCTGCTTAAAAAGAACCACAGGGTTAGAGGAGCAGTCCCAGTTCCTAGAGGGTTGGAAAAATCCCTCTGGCTGAGGCCCTGGAGAGCTGCTAAGCAGTACAGAGCAAGACGCACCAGGGGTCTGATTCAGCACAAGGCCATTGTCCATGCTTGTGTCTACAAGCAAGCATACAAACCGGCAGACGTTAACAAGTGTCGTTCCCCTTCCCTCTCCCAATCTCCAAGCCTGTTTGGCTCTCTCTGTTCCCCTCATACACATGCTCCAGGCTCAGACTGAGGCAGTCTTTCAATGCAATTCAGCATACATTCTAAGAAGAGCAATGGTTAACATCGCCCATTAGTGTCTGTTGCCCTCCATCAATGACCATCAGTGACCACCCTATGAGCAACAGTTGATACTCCCCATTAGTGTCTGTTGCCCTCCATCAGTGACCATCAGTGACCACCCTACGAGCAACAGTTGATACTCCCCATTAGTGTCTGTTGCCCTCCATCAGTGACCACCCTACGAGCAACAGCTGACACTCCCCATTAGTGCCTGTTGCCCTCCATCAGTGACCATCCTAAGAAGAGCAACGATTAACATTGTCTGTTAGTGTCTCTTACCTTTCATCAATTACCATCAGTGACCATCCTAAGAAGAGCGACGGTTAACATTGCCCATTGGTGTCTCTTGCTCTCCATCACTGGCCATCACTGACCATCCTAAGCAGAGGTGTGCCCTTTTAAGTCCCTTGAAGCCAATGAACTTAGAAGGCTGTACTCTGATTAGAACTGCACACTGAAAGTCACCAAACGCCTAGGGCGTTTTCTCAGCATTGTTCAATATTACACGTTCCACTCACATTACAGTACCTGTTGGTAGACTTACGCTGTCCTTTCTTGAGTGATCGTCTGCAGAAGGCCGTGCATTCCTCACTATTAAAGGTTCTGCTCACAACGTTACAGCCTCCCTTGGTAGACTTATACCCTCCTTTGTTGACTGATCGTCTCCAGAAGGTTGTGCATTGCCAACTCTTTAGCCAGGAACACCATAGACTTTGTCGCTAGTGAGCAGATCAGTAGGAAGAAGAACATGGAGAAGAGTCGGCATAGGGACTAAATTAGCACCCACAACAGTCTCAAGCTCCTCTTTTTGCTGCAGGAGATCCTGCCGAACAGCTGGTGCGTCACTTCCTGATCGAGACGGGGTCCAAGGGGGTGAAGATCAAGGGCTGCAACAATGAACCCCATTTTGGTGAGTGACCAGAATAAAGGGGGGGGGCTCTCTGAATTTGTAACACTTTTCAGATCAAGAGGGTACCACTTCCAGGAAGTTCCTGACCCCGCCTCCAGGAGGAAGCACAGTGGGTAGTCATCCTGGCATACCAAAAGGAATACTGTGTCCTCCTGCCCCCGGCTGCCTCTTTTCTCTCCTCCCCCTTCCAACTCTGCGGGGCTTTTTCTGCACAGACAGCAATATGTTAGGAGCACATCAGCTTCAGAGCATGAACCCCACAAGCCCGAAGGAGAGGCGAACGTGCTTCTTGACACTCCAGAAAGTTGCTGACGTAGGATATAATGATGACGGCTACCTGAGATTTCCAAAAGGAGATCGTGCAAATTCATAGAGGCAGAGTTAGTTAGTTTGTTTTTAGGGAAAGTCTGTGACTGCGTACTGATACGTGACTGGAATATGTGCACATGGTATGTGCCACTATAGCACACCTGTGTGTTGTCCTTGTGTGTGCTCGCATGCATTGTTGCTTAGACACCACTCATGACACTTAGCAGCCTGTATGTTAGAGAAAATGATCAGAATTATGAGTTTGATGGTGCTAGAGAGAAGCAAGAACATCTGCGGAAAAAGCCTTCGGAGGGTATCTGGTAGGGTTCCCATCCCCCTGAATTTGTGGCCATAGTTAGGATTCTAGAAAGTGTGTACACACACGATACTCTGTAAGCCGCCCAGAGCCCTTCGGGGGTGGGCGGGGTAAAAATCCCATGTTGTAATAATAATAATAATAATAATAATAATAATAATAATAATAATAATAATAATAATAATAATAATGAAGGATTTGATACGTGATTGGAATCTATGCTCATGGTATGTGCCACTATAGCACATTGTCCTTATGTGTGCTCACATGCATTGTCGCTTAGACATATCCCATGACATTGAGCATCCTGTATAGAGCAGGAGAAAATCATCAGAATAGCAAATTTGACAGCGCTAATACAGAAGGTTCAATTTTTGAATTGCACAGATGTTCTTTTGGAACTGCGCTCTCTGGAATTGGACGTTTCATATCCAGATGCTCTGTTAGCTCTTTAAAGGGAAAGAAATGCAGATACTCAATTTTTTTTCTTTCAGTAAATGCTGGGAGTTAGTTTTGATTAGAAAAACCATGAAAGTGGTGGGAGGAACGCCCTCTTCCTTGCCCTTGTGGCCCCAATTTGAATTGCATCCTCTAATTCAACTAGAGAAATCCAGTCACAGATCTCCCAGGGAATCATCTGTTTTGACCTTCAGAAATTGAACCAAGTGAGGAAAATATATTACACAAGGAATGGCAAAAGCCATTCAGTGTCCCTAGACCAGGGGTGTCAAACATAAGGCCCGGGGGCCAGAACTGGCCTGCCCAGGGATCTTACGCAGCCCACAAGCAACTGGGGCAAGGGAGGGAACAGGAGACTGCTCGGGAGGGAGTGGGCGGAGCCACTCCGACTGTGGCTTCAGCATGGTGGAACAGCCTCATCTGTTGCAGTCAAGCAGCGTGGGAGTGTCTTCCCAGGGCTGCACCGCTGGCTCTGCAGCCTGCCCATGTGGGTTTTCCTTTGCACCCCCCTCCCAGCCCATGGGGCCTTGCAGTGGGGATACACCAACTGGGAGCTTACCAGCTGCTGTCCTTTATGCAGTTTATAGCTCCGGTACCTGGCATTATGTTTTATGGCACACACGGTCTGGCCCGACAAAGTGGCACTTATGTCAAATCTGGCCCTCGTAACAAATGAGTTTGACACCTCTGCCCTAGACCATATGACCTGGGGTTAAATGTCTTCGTAAACTCCAAATCCATAGATCAGGCCCCTCCTGTTACCGTCTTGGTACCTCTTTGTTACCATCTGTATTGTGACCTTCCGTTTTTGAGGACACAAAATGGTAGCCACCAATGTTCCCTCTAAGCTGTCGAGTCTTTTGAGCCAAAATTCTCCTTTGTGAGCTACTGGCATTAAAGTTGTGAGCGAGCGATGGGGATACTGCATAAATTAGTTTTCTCTGGAGTCATCCTTCCTGAGCGAAGACAAAAATGTGTGAGCCAGGGGCTAAAAAACTGCGAGCTAGCTCACACTAACTCAGCTTGGAGGGAACACTGGTTGCCACCTTGGTCTATCCAAGGTAGGGTCCTCATAATCTGGAAGCCCTTTCTGCCTTTCATTGTCTGGCACCAGGGCACCATTGCAATCGCTGTGATGTAGTTTGATCACCGTCATCTCATGATTCAGCTTAATAGTTTTAATCTTGATTTTATTGTTTTATGTTAATGTCGCAACCTGCCCTAAGCCCCGCTTGTGGGAAGGGCGGGATAGACATTGAACCAAATAACATAAAATCGTGAATAAAATAAATCCCGAGCCTGGAGCAAAACCCATTTGTCTGGGCCTTGTCTCCGAGAAGCCGTAGCTTAGAGGCAGAGCCTCTGCTTTGCATGCAGAGGGTCCCAGGTGCAAGCCCCAGCGTCTCCAGTTAAAAGCATCAGGTAGGAGGCGATGGGGAAGACCTCAGGCGGAAACCATTTCGTGCATCCCTCTCTAGCCCCTACATTTCCCTAGGGGGGGAAATTGCACTCCCTGGTTGGGAAGGCGAAACAATAAGAACATAAGAGACGCCAATGTTGGATCAGGCCAAAGGCCCATCCAGTCCAACACTCTGTATCACACAGTGGCCAGAAATACCAGGTGCCATCAGGAGGTCCACCAGTGGGGCCAGGACACCAGAAGCCATCCCACTGTTGACCCCCCCCCCCCAAGCACCAAGAAGACAGAGCATCACTTGCCCCAGAGCCCCTATCTATACCTTGTGGCTAATAGCTACTGATGGACCTCTGCTCCATATGGTTATCCAATTCCCTTTTGAAGCCGTCCATGCTTGTAGCCGCCGCCACTTCCTGTGGCAGTGAATTCCATGGGTTAATCACTCTTTGGGTGAAGAAGTACTTCCTTTTATCCGTTCTAACCCGACCGCTCAGCAATTTCATGGAGTGCCCACGAGTTCTTGTAGTGTGAGAAAGGGAGAAAAGTACCTTTTTCTCTACCTGCTCTTTCCCATGCATAATCTTGTAAACCTCAATCATGTCACCCCTCAGTCGTCGTTTCTCCAAGCTAAAGAGCCCTAAGCGCTTTAACCTTTCCTCATAGGGAAAGTGTTCCAACCCTTTTATCATTCGAGTTGCCCTTTTCTGCACTTTTTCCAAAGCTATAATATCCTTTTTAAGGTGTGGTGACCAGAACTGCACACAGTATTCCAAATGAATCTGCTGGGTTCAGTGAGAAGGAGGGTGTCCTGTTCTGGGAGAAGTGGGAAGAAGCATTCTAAGTCATGCTTTCTCTTCCTGACCTTCTGCCAGGGAGCCCAAGACAACATGCATGGTTTTCCTTTTCACCCTTTTTATTGTCACAACTGCCCTGCGAGGTAGCTTAGGCTGAGACAGTGTGACTTGCCCAGGGCCACGGGCTTTGTGGCAAAGAGGGCTTCGGACGCAGGTCTTTCTCAGATCCCAGCATGGGGATGACGACACCACACTGGCAGGAGACAGATGGCTTGTGCAGTTGTGGCCCTTGTGCCCTGCCCTCCCCCCTTTGGTGTCGTGGTTAAGTGCGCAGACTCTAATCTGGGAGAAACGGGTTTGATTCGCCACTCCTCCACTTGCAGCTGGCTGGATGGCCTAGGGCAAGCTGTAGTTCTGATAAGAGCTGTTCTTGAAAAAGAGCCGTTTCTGCCCAGAGATCTCTCAGCCCCACCCACCTCACAGGGTGTCTGTTGTGGGGAGGGGAAGGAGAAGGAGTTTGTAAGCCGCTCTGAGACTCCTCTGGGTAGTGAAGGGCGGGGGTATAAATCCAATCTCTCCTCTTCTCTTCTTTTGCAGGCAGCTTACCAGCGCTGGTGTCGCAGCATTCCATCACCCCCATCTCGTTGCCGTGCCGCCTTCGCATCCCCAACAAAGGTAAGTGCTCCGGAGGCTGTTCTGAGCCCAGAAATCCTGGGCGGGGGGAGGGGGGGGGCGATGTTGACGGGTCAGAAGTCCGGAAACAAATCAAAGGAAGGTCTTGATGGCAGCTTCCCCCAAAGTTTTAACATTAAGCCAGAAGGGGAGGAGAAAGGTTTACTGCATGCAGAGAAAGTGCACCAGGATGGGCAGCCGCGTTAGTCTGTCTGTAGCGGCAGAAAAGAGCAAGAGTCCGGCAGCACTTTAAAGACAGAGTATGAGCTCATGGAAGCTCATCCTCTGCCACATCTTTTGTTAGTCCTTAAGGTGCTACTGGACTCTTGCTGTTTCCTACTGTTAAAGCGCATCAAGGAGTTTAAACTTCTGTGCTAGTTCAGGCCCTGCTTCCCAGGGGTTGATTCAGCTGCTCCCGGCTCTGTTGTACAAGCAAGCCAAGAGTGTCACGACCCTGGTGTGGTTTGCAGTCGCTGTATTAGCATGCTCAGCGCACACAGACCTTGACCCCCAGAATCCTCCATCTGGAGGCAGCCCGAGTCTCGATTCGACTTTCCCAACCCACTGGATACTTTTATAGAATCCTTAAAATGCTTCCATCCCACCAGGGCAGGACTTTGTCCTTACCACCTCCCTGGACCTCCCACGATGAGGCTAAGTGCAGATTTTTATGTTGTGTGTAGCTCCAGGTTGCTTGCTCCTTTTCCTGCAGTTTGAAAGGGGAATCCGCTCCCGTTGGGGAGAGAGAGGCTGTTCAGTCCTTTTCCTGCTGGCACTCACCACCCCCACATGGCCAGCAGACCTATCTGCAATAGCTGGAGTTCTGTCCTAAGAGATGTTGACATTCAGTGTGCTTCCAAGTCAAGAGGGGGTTTGTACCCGGGTCTCCTGCCTCCAAGCTCTGTTGCTCTAACCACTGCACATGCTGTCTCCCTGGATCTTGGGCCCTGTTGCTTCTCTTTGTCTCCTTCCTTCTTTTCAGATCTCATGGTGGAGAGCCCCGAGCTGGCTGTCCCCACCAACATGAGCACAGCCGCAGACCTGCTGAAGCAGGGGGCAGGTGAGAAACCAGAGTGGACGGGAATGTAACTGGTGGCGCGTTGTTTGGGCAGGCAGCAATTTAGGCAAGTTCACTCGCTATCTAGAAAGTCTCTTGGTCTGTTGGGGGTATGTAGCCCCAGCTCCAAGAAAAACCGGAAACTTTCAAACAGATGATAAAAATTCAAACCCAAACACTATGCCCATAAAAACCAAGTACTTCAGTTTGAATGGGGTTATCCAAAAGGTTCCTCTACATTTATTCTGCTTCCTAGAGTCTCCACATGTGGAAGGGGTAAGATCCGAGAGCTAAGGCTTACTGGAAACCCTTCTTATGGGAAGAATATCCTGCCTATTCATTTACAAGGTTATCTCTACTGCTAAAAAGGCTAGAAGCTTATGGGGTTTTTTAATGAAATTTGAGATTCTTCATTCAGCACTAGGTATCAAGTTCTGTCCAGCGTCACTGGCACAGTTGTGTAATACACATCTGCCCTGGTTAGAGAGAGATCGAATGTTTCAGCCAAGCTGGATGCAAACTGCCAACTGAGGTTGAGCCGTAGCATTGGGCTGTTTCTCAAAGATAATAGGCTCGTTAAGACGCTGAACTGCAGGCTGTGGAAGGTCGGCAGTTCAGCAGTTCGAGACCCGAGTGTGCCGCATGACGGAGTGAGCTCCCGTCTCTAGTTCCAGCTCCTGCCAACCTAGCAGTTCGAAAGCAAGAAATTGCAAGTAGATAAATAGGTACCACTTCGGTGGGAAGGTAACAGCGTTCCGTGCGCCTTGGTGTTTAGTCATGCCGGCCACATGACCACGGAAACGTCTTCGGACAGCGCTGGCTCTTCGGCTTTGAAACGGAGATGAGCAGTGCATCCCTAGAGTCGGACCCGACTGGCTTTCGAGCAAGGGAACCTTTACCTTTATCTCTTCAACAGTTTTGGCTGGGCAGCACCGCCTCTCTCTCTCTCTCTCTCAAGCGGGAACATATATTGGGAATACCTTGTCACGTGTAGGAGGCAAGGTCTAAGTTTAGAACTAACCATTTGTTTTAGAGGGTAGCGGTGTTCCTCTGGCAGTAGAGCAGCTAGGGTCGAATGCAGTAGCACCTTAGAGACCAATAAGGTATTTTGGGGTCTCTGACAAAGGGAGCTTTGATTCTCAAGAGCTTATGCCCCCACAATCTTGTTGCCCTCTAAGGTGCTATTGGACTTGAATCTAGCTGAACTAAACATTTGGTAGCAGGTCTGCATCTGGCAGCGCCATCCTCTGCTGGCCTACTTGGAATTTGACTCGAGTGTATTCAGGGATGCTCTAGGCTGGTCCTGCATTGATCAGGGGGTTGGACTAGATGGCCTGTAGGGCCCCTTTCCAACTCTGTGGTTCTACGATTGTATGAATGGAGCTCCCTCTTTGGAACACACTCTTAGGATCACACTATAAGAAACCCAGTTGATGCCAAACAGCGAACCAAGAAGCAGGGGCGGGAGGTGAGGGGAGAGGCGGCAGGGAGGAGAGGATGCTTTGACTCTTTCCCCTCCCCCTCACTTCTCCCCCAGCTGGATTCCCAGATGTTTGTGTGCGTGTGGACACCTGCTGTCAAACATCTAGCTCCCCTCTGTGTCTTAGCATGGAGAGTCATAAAGGAACTGCCTTAGAACGAGTTGACCCAGCCTTTGGAATATTGTGGGAGCATTTTGAAGTCCGAAAGGGAGTACGGTGAACTTGAAAAGACCCACGGGATAGTAAAAGCACATTTGGTTCGGTAATGACAATTAATAATAATTATCATACGGTGTTGTGTGTGTAGTCTAGCTAGGAGATGAGGAGATGCAAAGATGGTCTGGCAGCCTTAAGTTCTAGCTCATTAGCTTCATGCACCACTAGGTGGCGAGCTAGACTTATTTTTTGGGCTGAGGGGGCTCTGAAAGAGCTGTGACTGGGGCTTCCGGTCGAGCTAAGATGGAGGACTGAAGCGTTTCGCGATCGTGCGAAGCGAGCGACGGCCACTTTTGACAGTTTGGGCAACATACAGCCCAACGCATCACTCCCCAGCGAGGGGGGGGGACAAGCAGGCAGCAGCGCCCAAGAGGGAGTGTGAGGTTGGCGTGAAGCAGCTTCGGAAGAAGCTGAATCAGGCTTTGACCTCCTCCCACGAAGACGGCAAGTGCCAAGCAACTCTATAGTGGCCGATCGAGCCGGATTACCGGCATAAATTCTTCGTCAGCCGACCTCTTTGAAGAAGGACAACAACTGTGAGCCTCCATGGAAGCAATGGAGAAGAGAATGACAGAGGCAATACAAGCCATGGGGGAGCAGATAGAAAAAACATTGGGGGACCAACTGGAGAAGCAAACTCAGATTCATCTGAAACATCTAGAAGAAGTCCAAGAGAAGAACATAACAGCATTGAAGGAATTGGTTACTACAGAAATAACTTCAATCAAGCAAGAAATGGAAGGAGTTAAGAAGGATGTTCAAGCAAATGCAACCAAGACTACAGAGACAGAGGAGAAGATACAAAAAATAGAAGAGAAACAAGATTCTTTGACTCAACAAATTACAAGATCAGAGACAATGATGGAGTTCAGAAGGATGCAGACTCATCTGAGATTCAGAGGCATTAAGGAAACAGAGAATGAGAACTTAAAAGAAAAAATGATGGAAGTGATAACGGCTTTTCTGGGCGAGGAGGAAGGGTCAATGGACTCAGACTTTGATTTGATTTATAGAGTGAACTCCAGAATTGCAGAAAAGAAGAATTTACCAAGGGATGTAATTGTACAATTTGTAACAAGATCAATAACAGAGGAGATATTCAAGAAGCAATTCAACGTCCCTTTTGTAATAGAGGGAAACAAAATTATGGTGATGAGAGAACTCCCAAGAACAATACTGCAAGACAGGAAAAGGTATAAATCCTTGGCGGACAAACTCAGAGCTTTGAGCATCAGATATAGATGGGAGATTCCACAAGGTTTATCCTTTACGTATCAAGGTGGGAGGATTCAGATCAGATCGATGATGGACTTTTATAAATTTAAGGCGGACAATGCGGACGTCTTTGGAGAACTTTAAAATAAAACGCATAATGGAGTACAAATTGTTGTCATGGAATGTTAATGGATTAAATTCACCAAACAAGAGGAAAAGAATCAATCATTGGATACAGAAACAGAAATGCAACGTGATATGCTTGCAAGAAACACATATTAGAAAACAGGATATAAAATATTTAAAGAATGCTTTATTTGGAATTGAATTTTGTTCTGCGGCCTCAAACAAGAAAAAAGGAGTTGTGACATATGTGAAGAAGGAGTTACAACCTACAGAAATTTTTAAGGACATAGATGGCAGATACGTGGGTGTGGAATTAATGATTCAGCAGAAAAAAACATTGTTGATCAACGTGTACGCACCCAATGGAGCAAAGGAAAAATTTTTTAAGGATATAACTGACCAATTACAACAATTGACTTATGAGCAAGTTATTATGGCCGGAGACTTTAATGGGACAATAGATCGTCTAGACAGAAAACCACAAAAGGACAACGAATTCAGCGGAAAATTGCCAAAGAATTTTTTTGAATTAGTTAAGCAAGAAAAATTAGAAGATGTTTGGAGGAAATGGAACCCGATGCAGAAAGACTTTACTTTTTATTCCAATAGACATTGCTCTTTTTCCAGAATTGATATGATTTGGATGTCTGAAGAATTATCAATGAAAACACATAAGACTGAAATTTTGCCAAGATGTAATTCAGATCACAATCCGGTGGTATGGAGTTCCACAGAAAGGAAAAAACCCTTTCTGTGGAGGATTAATGAAGACTTGTTGGATAAGAAAACGGTAATTGAGATGTTAAAGGAAGAAACGAAACAATTCTTTCAACAAAATTTAAATAAAGAAACACCGATACAGATTGTATGGGATGCTTATAAAGCGGTGATGAGAGGAATTCTCATCTCGCAAAACGTGAAGCAAAAAAAGGAAAAACTTCAAAAACAAACAGAAGTGTTAGAAAAAATTGCTCAGAAAGAAAAGGAATTAAAAAAGAAGCCTGGAAAAAAGCAAATTATTAAAGAATTAAAGTTGCTGAAGGAACAACTGAATGAGACTTGGAATCAGGAAATGTATTGGAATTTAAAGAAGTTACAACAGAAATCTTTTGAAGGGGCGAACAAACCGGGAAAATACTTAGCTTGGCAACTTAAGGCTAGAAGAGAGAGAAGAATGATAACCAAAATAATAGAAGATGGAAAAGAGTTCGTTGATCCTAATGGAATAAAGAGATGTTTCTTCAAGTATTATGCTAAACTATTCCAAACAACTAGAGTTGATCTTGAGAAGATTAAAACATATTTAAAGGAGATTCCACTACCAAAAATAAGTAAGGAATACAAAGATTTATTAAATGGTCCAATTCAAAAAGAAGAAGTGATGAAGGCAATAGAAGAGACAAAGTTGGGGAAGGCGCCTGGGCCGGACGGATTTACAGCGAAATTCTACAAAAAGATGAAAGAAGAAATTTCCCCGGTCCTGGAAGCTTTAACCAACGAAATAAGAGAAAACAAAAAGGTGCCGGACTCATGGAAAGAAGCAATTATTTCTTTGATTCCAAAGGAAGGACAAGATTCAACAAATGTAAAGAACTACAGGCCAATATCTCTTTTGAACAACGATTATAAAATCTTTGCAAAAATTATTGCAGAAAGGGTGAAAAACTATTTACAAACGGTAATTTCTGAAGATCAAGCGGGCTTTTTACCCAAAAGGCAGATTAGAGACAATGTAAGAATAGTAATGGACGCAATTGAATATTATGAAAAGCACCCAGAAAAAGAAGTAGCTTTTCTGTTTGTTGATGCAGAAAAAGCTTTTGACAATCTTAATTGGAATTTTATGCACCAGATGATGGAAAAGATTGAAGCGGGACAACATTTTAGAAATTGTATTGAAGCTATCTATTCTGAACAAAGAGCTAAAATAAATGTGAATAAAGAACTGACAGATAACTTCAAAGTACAGAAAGGAACAAGGCAAGGTTGTCCGTTATCACCGTTATTATTTATCTGGGTATTGGAAATACTTTTACAAAAAATACAGTACGATCAAGAAATAAAGGGCTTGACACATAAAGGACACCAATACAAATATCGAGCATTTGCAGACGATGTAATGTTTATGGTGGAAAACCCAACAGAAAAATTGACATTGCTTTTTCAAAAAATAAAGGAGTTTGGAGAATTGGCCGGCTTTTACGTAAATAAGAATAAAACAAAACTTATATGTAAAAACATGATCAAACAAAAACAAGTGGAACTACAAGAACTGGTACAATGTGAAGTAGTTAAAAAAACAAAATACCTTGGAATTGAATTAACGGCAAAAAATATAGACCTATATAAGAATAATTATGAGAAATTATGGACTAAGCTGACTCAAGATTTTAAGAAATGGGATAAAATGAACTTATCACTGATGGGAAGAATATCAGTTATAAAAATGAATGTCCTACCACGTTTGATGTTCCTGTTCCAAACAATACCAATTCTGCATAAAACGGATTTGTTGGCCAAGTGGCAACAAGAGTTGTCAAAATTTGTTTGGGCAGGCAAGAAACCAAGGATCAAAATGAAAATACTTTGTGATGCCAAAGAAAGAGGAGGTCTACAAATGCCAAATCTTAGACTATATTATGAAGCGGTTTGTCTAACATGGATGGATCAATGGGTGAAGCTTGAAAATGACAGATTGTTGGGGTTGGAAGGGCATGATTGTAGATTTGGCTGGCATGCATATTTATGGTATGACAAGATAAAAATGGACAGTTTTTTTAAACTTCACTTGGTGAGAAAAGCTTTGTATATGGTATGGACAAGATATAAGAAGTACCAGAGTGACTTAAGACCATTGTGGATTGTACCAGTAGAAGTGTTGATATCTTACTCAAGACAGCGAGGTAGAGACTGGTTGCCATATAGAGATTTAATTAAAAAAGAGGGAACAGAGTGGGTAATGAAAAAGCAGAATGAAATTGAATATGAATATGAGTGGTTGAAATATATGCAGATTTATGATCTTTTTAGATCTGACAAAAAAAACTATGGTTTTAGAGAGGAAAAAAATGAAATTGAAAAGGTTTGGGAGAGTGGAGGAGGAAAAAATATTTCTAAAATGTATAAGGTGTTGTTAAAATGGTATACTGAAGATGAAACTGTTAAAGAACAAATGTTAAAATGGGCTATTAATATGAATAAGGAAGTGGCTATGGAAACCTGGGAATATTTGTGGAAAAATTCTATTAAGATCTCGACATGTACTAATGTTAAAGAAAATTGTTATAAGATGATGTATAGGTGGTACATGACACCTAAGAAAATTGCAAATATGAATCAAAATATGTCAAACAAATGCTGGAAATGTAAGAGGCATGAGGGCTCATTTTATCATATGTGGTGGACTTGTGAGAAAGCTGTAGACTTTTGGACAAAAGTCCACAATGAAATGCAAAAAATACTGAAATGTTCTTTTAAAAAAGCACCGGAAATTCTGCTTTTGGGACTTAAAATGGAAGAAGTCAATACGACTAAAAAGACTTTACTCTGGTACCTGATAGTGACAGCGAGAATGATTTATGCTCAGTTTTGGAAGACAGAAAAGGTACCAGAGGTTGAAGAATGGATACAAAAAGTTCTGTTCATGGCACAAATGGATAAGATTACAAAAAAACTGAATAACAAAGAAGACGATGAGTTTTTTGGAGAATGGAATGACTTTAAAATTTATCTGGAAAAGAACTGGGATGTGAAACAAAACTTAATATGTTTAGATCAATATTAAGTCAAATGATGTTATCTTTAGATTGTAAGAATGAAAAACTGATATTGTTGATGATATGAAGTAATTTGGAGCAGGGGTGGAAGCATTGTGGGAAGCCATTGGAGGGAGGGGAGGAACTGGGAATGGGGTAGACAATTGATAGAATGAAATGTTTTATATGTTGTATTCCTGAGAAAATAAAAAATTTGTTTACCAAAAAAAGAAAAAAAAGAAAATCGGTCATCCAGCCAGGTGCAAGTGGAGGAGTGGGGAATCAAACCCGGTTCTCCCAGATTAGAGTCCGCGCTCTTAACCACTACACCATACTGGCTCTCATTTGGTTCTGGTACCATCATCGAAGGTACCAGATATTGCCAATATGCTTTGACTAGGTCCAGGATGGTAACATAGGTAGCGCCCACTAGCTTCTCTAAGAGGTCATCTACCAATATAGTAAAGGTAAAGGTTTCCCTTGCTCGAAAGCCAGTCGAATCCGACTCTAGGGTTGCGGTGCTCATCTCCGTTTCAAAGCCGAAGAGCCAGCGCTGTCCGAAGACGTTTCCGTGGTCACGTGGCCGGCACGACTAAACACCAAGGCGCACGGAACGCTGTTACCTTCCCACCGAAGTGGTCCCTATTTATCTACTTGCAACGTCTTGCTTTCGAACTGCTATGTTGGCAGGAGCTGGAACTAGAGACGGGAGCTCACTCCGTCATGCGGCACCCGGGTCTCGAACTGCTGAACTACCGACCTTCCACAGCCTGCAGTTCAGCGTCTTAACCACTTGGGCCACCGCAGCTCCTCATCTACCAATATATGAAGAGATTATTCCAAGTGTTGTGACAAATCTGGACAGGGAAAGGCTCACAAAAAACTCTGACTCATTAAGTGTGGGTCTTTGGGAAAGGTGGGAAGCCCCTTTGTTGACATGGGTGATCTCTCTCTCTCTCCATCCACCCAACCCGATAGCCTGCAGTGTGCTGTATCTGAGCTCCGTGGAAACGGAGTCCTTGACTGGTCCACAGGCTGTGGCCAAGGCAACCACCAGCACCCTGAACGCCACTCCCCGTCCTTCGGCCTGCGTTGTGCACTTCAAGGTGTCAGCCCAGGGCATCACGCTTACAGACAACCAGAGGAAGTAAGTCTATCAATCCTTTCCATGTACTTGCTGTTTCTTGGACTAAGACCCTTCGCGTTCCAGTCCCTGGCTAGTGCACTCTTATCTTGACTTCACTGACCATCTTGGTACTCTGTGCTCTCGAAATTTGCACTGGATTGGACCAGCCAGCTTTTTTGCTCACTCTCGTCCGATTCTCCTCTTTACTACCATCCTGACAGCCACGTAGCTTTTGTCTGTGTGAGTCCCGTGATCTTCAACATAGCCTTTTTTCTCTCCTCTCCTTCCTTTTCCACCAGCAGAAAAACTGGCTGGCTGAAACCCATTCTCTCTTCCCGCTTCTGGGAATGTCAAAAAACAAGAGTAAAAAACAAGGACGGGAGGAGCCAATGATCAGGAAAACCGGAAGTACAACTCCCCAGAGACACAAAATAACTTTTAATATGAATTGAATATTAATAAGAAAATAGTATCTTCATAACAACATATAAGACATAAATGGTGCTTACAATTCACCAAGTAAACTTCTGGTTTTCCTGAACAGCAAAGCCCCCAGCATGGGTTCCACTTTCTCTCTCCCACACACACCTTCCTTTCTCAGGAGATTTCAGGCCAATTTCCTTCTTCCCGCAGGTTGTTTTTCCGGCGTCATTATCCTGTCAGCAGCGTCACCTTCTGCAGCACGGATCCTCAAGACCGCAGGTAAACCCCCCCGCCCCCCGTCTCGGTCTGGTTCATCTGGAGGGTTCGGCAGAGTTTGCACCTCTGCCTTGCTGGAAGAATGCCATTCCTTATCTGACTGCCCTGTGCCTGTTGGAAAATTCAGTATGTCCCTTTTTGCAAGAAGGCCTTGGGAACAAGGGGCAGGGCCTTGAAGTTAACAGAAGACCACTTACTTAGAGGAGGTCCATCTGGGCGATCTCTCCTGGGCTTTAGAAGAAAATGATTCTTCCCCTACTGTGGAGAGAGTTTGCTGAATTCACAGGGCAGGCGTGTTTGTTTATTTCATTAGGCTTTTTTACCCTCCTCTCCACAAGCAGGCTCAGAGTGGTGCACAACCAGTTCATATAAATACACATAAAATACATTTCAACAGTCTAAAATATAATACCACAAACCCCTAACCCCCATCTGGCACCATAATACAATTTAGGTTCCTCAGTTTACTTCAGCAATTGGGGGGGAGCAGCTAGTGAACCAGCTAGTTGTTAAGACTGATCAGGGGTCATTTTCTGCGGGAGTGCACAGGAGCGGAGCTCCGGCAGTAAGGAGCCCAGGGGGCAGGCACATGCAACAAGCCCCGCCCCCTGCTCCCAGCAGCCCTCAGTCGGGCCACGAGGAGCAAGAAGCAGCCAAGTAAGTTGCAGAGCCCTCCCCCCGGCCCGCCTTCAGGTACAAGCTCTCCCTTCTCTGTGAGGGCAGATCTGCACTCCCCCCCCCAATAGCTAGCAATCCAAAACAGTCCAGTGGAGCCTGAGCGGCGGGTGTTGCCTTCTGACACACTTCCGGTGATACCAGGGGGTGTGGCATATGCAAATGTTATGCTAATGAGTTATGCTAATGAGCTCCTGCACCTCTTTTTCTATGAAATGACCCTTGAGACTGATTAAATCTATTAAAAACTGTTAAAAACCGTCGCTGGCCTCAACACTATGCTTGGCGGAACGTCTCTGCCATGCAGGCCCTGCGGAATTGTAACGGATCCCGCAGGGCCCTGATGTTGGCAGGCAGAGAGTTCCACCCAGTCGGAGCCAGGGCCGAGAAGGTTGTTTTGGGGCTAAATGGATACAAAGCGCTCTGGTTCAAGGACCACCTCTGTTTTACCATTAACGTTTTGTTCCCGTCAGGTCCATACATTTAGAATGTACTGTTTTAATTCAAAGATGTTTAGTCCACTTCCCCACACAGGTGCACTGGTAGTACCTCACCACCTCCCCCCAAATCACATCTGACCTTAAACTGAGGTATATAAGAAGCGGTTTAGGAAGCTGTGCAGCACTTCTGCTGTTCCCAAAGTCCATTGGAGTGGGGTGAGCAGTGGCAACTTGCATTCGAAAGAAAACGTACTGTTGATGGGAAGGGGCCCTGGCTCAGTGGCAGAGCATCTGCTGGGCACACAGGAGGTCCCGGGTTCGATCCCTGCCATTTCCAGTTGAAAAAGACCAAGTAGTAGGCGATGTGACAGACTTCTGCCTGAGAGCCACGGCCAGTCTGAGTGGAGAGTACGAACCTTGACAGACTGATGGTCTGTTTCAGGACAAGACAACGTAATGTGTTTGTATCACTTAAAAAGGAGCTGTGGTGGCCAATGTTCCCTCTAAGCTGAGTTGGTGTGAGCTAGCTCACACCAACTCAGCTTAGAGGGAACACTGGTGGTGGCTCAAGTGGTTAAGACGCTGAACTCCAGGCTGTGGAAGGTCAGTAGTTCAGCAGTCCGTGACCCGGGTGCCATATGACAGAGTGAGCTCCCGTCTCTAGTTCCAGCTCCCTAGAGTCGGATTCGACTGGCTTTCGAGCAAAGGAACCTTTACCTTTACTTTTAATCACTTAATAATCTTCAACAGGCAGAATGACTGCTTTGGTTAAACACCCATTACCTTTTCGAGAGGCTTTCCTTTAAAGCCAGTGCATATGCAGTACTTTTTGGATAGCGTTAGGCAGTACTTTTTGGATAGTGTTCTGTCCCTTGCAGTACAAATCTCTTTATTTAATTGCAGGTGGGCAAACCCTGACGGCACCACATCCAAGTAAGTACTGGAGAGGGCAACGACCCTGCTTTTCACTGTCAGATGTCAAATGCAGCCACTCTTTTAGCGTCCATGCTGTGCCAGGGCATGGGGACCTTAGAGGGCCTTTTGCCCAGTCAAGAATGGCAGAAGCACACCCGGATTCTGAGGGCCACAATCGTGATTGCCTGGCTAGAGTAATCTATTAAAATCCTTTGGGATGATGGCAAACAGTGCCCCTGGTAAGGACAGGACTATTCATGAACATAGAGGGGGCAAGGCGGGCACTTGCCGCCTCTCAATCCGAAATGTATTAATTTTTTTAAGGCCCGCCCACACGTACAGGTCACCCTAGGCCTCTTACCGACTAGCTGGAGGCGTGTGTGTGTTGCCCTCCCCACACCAAACTATTTCTGCAGATGCCTTCAGTAGTACTTCTAAGCTGCAGAACATTTAGAACAGGTCTCGTTCCCATTGTTTCCCAACGAGTTCTGCTGCCCCAATCATGTGTTGTCATGGAAGAGGACATTCCACCCAGGGTCGCCAGCCTCCAGATTGCACCCGGAGATCGCCCGCTTTTATCATTGATAGCCAGATGACCAAGATCAGTTCCCCAGGAGACAATGGCTCCATTGCAGGGTGGATTCCATGGCCTCATACCCTGCTGAGGTCCCTCCCCGGACCCCACCTTTCTCAGGCTCCACCCCCAAAACCTCCAGGAATTTCTCAGCCAAGAGTTGGCAACCCTAATTCCACTGTAAGCTGCTTCTCCGATGTGTTCCGAAAGTGGGACGTTGAGCGGGAGGGGTTCTTTAGGCCTGTATTAGGAAGCAAGGAAAGGAAAGGAGCCAGAATCCATTGATCTCCAGGAGGCCACGATGCAGCGAGTTACCTCTAGCAGCCGTGCTTTCACCAAAGGTAGCAACGGGTGGCCAGTCAAGCGGCTTGAAATGACTCCTGGGGGTGTGGTGGGGGAGACTCAAAGGAGGCTTTGGAAAAAGTGCAGAAAAGGGCAACTCGAATGATAAAAGGGTTGGAACACTTTCCCTATGAGGAAAGCTTAAGGCGCTTAGGGCTCTTTAGCGTGGAGAAACGACGACTGAGGGGTGACATGATTGAGGTTTATAAGATTATGCATGGGAAAGAGCAGGTAGAGAAAGAGGTACTTTCCTCCCTTTCTCACAATACAAGAACTCGTGGGCACTCCATGAAATTGCTGAGCGGTCGGGTTAGAATGGATAAAAGGAAGTACTTCTTCACCCAAAGAGTGATTAACACTTGGAATTCACTGCCACAGGAAGTGGTGGTGGCTACAAGCATGGACGACTTCAAAAGGGAATTAGATAAGCATATGGAGCAGAGGTCCATCAGTGGCTATTAGCCACAAGGTATAGATAGGGACTCTGCGGCAAGTGATGCTCTGTCATCTTGGTGCTTGGGGGGGGGGTCAACAGTGGGAGGGCTTCTAATGTCCTGGCCCCACTGGTGGACCTCCTGATGGCACCTGGTATTTCTGGCCACTGTGGGATACAGAGTGTTGGACTGGATGGGCCTTTGGCCTGATCCAACATTGGCATCTCTTATGTTCTTATGTTCTTATGAGGCCCACACAGCTGTTGGGTGGTGCAGAGGGGTTTTGGTGCTAGGAGCTGAACTGTGACGTCCCACTTCTGAATGTGTCCCAGGGTGGCCCCAATTCCGATCCTGAGACTAGCATGGGGCGGGGGGGAATAATCAAATTGGGGGCCAGTATCATTTTGCAGACACACATATTAGCATTTTTTAAATTAATGTGGCAGTGATTCTGTCTCTCGCAGGATCTTCGGCTTCGTGGCCAAGAAGCAGGGCAGCCCGTGTGAGAACATCTGCCACCTCTTTGCCGAGCTGGACCCCGAGCAGCCAGCCTCGGCCATCGTCAACTTCATCACCAAGGTCATGCTGGGAACTCACCGGCGATGAGAAGGAGCCGAAGGGCTCGGCTCGGGAGGCCCGATTTCATCCTCCCCTGTTGGACTTGCTGTTCTTCAACAGCCCCAAGGGGTGGAGTCCCCTCTAGTGGAGGAGAAGCTTTAACTGGGCAGGTTGACCAATGTAGGCAGAGCCATTCTAGGAATTTCCTCCTTCCTCTCTCTCTCTCCCTCCTCTTTTATCCGCCAGCCAGCAAAAGGGGGAGAAGGGGAAAGGAGCTTCTGACATCTCCCCTGCCCAGCCCAGCCCAGCCATGGCTCTAACATTTTCCTGCTAGTGGCAAAAGCTTCGGTCGAGTGGGAATTAGCAGAAGGCCACCCAGGTCCCCATACTGGCAACCTCTCCCGCAGCTCAGCAAGAGCAAACAGCACGAGGAGGTGGTGCCAGGCAGCAGCCACTAGGGGGCAGCATCTCGTGCAATCACAGGGTAGACTAGAAGCAGGAGCTTGGAGATTCCTTTGACCAGTCAGTGTTGCCCCAGAATGACTTCGAAGGCAGAAATGGGCCAGTCTGCACAGCAGGAAGTAAGTAGGGCTACTGCCTCACTGCAAGGGTATTGTTGGCAAGGGAGGAGCATGTCATGCTTCAGAAACCTGATGAAGTTGGGAGGGGAGCCGCTTGCGGGGGTGGAAGGGGTGGTTGGGGGGTAAGGAAAATGTTCCGCTTGTTTGCATTGACTCATGTGCAGGTAGCACTTTGCAGCAGAAGAGCAGCTGCAGGTTCCCACCCTTTTCTTGTCGCTGAGTCTGTTGTAGATTGTAGTCAGTTCCCACCAGGCTTTTTGCCTCCTCGAGCTTGAGTCCCAGCATGTAGTAATTACCAGGGGTCATTTCCTGCAGAAGCACACAGGAGCGGAGCTCCGGCAGTAAAGAGCCCAAGGGGTGGGCACATGCAACAAGCCCCACCCCGTTCCCAGCAGCCCTCAGTCAGAGCAAGAAGCAGCCAGGTAAGTTGCAGAGCTCCCCCCGGCCCAAAACAGTCCAGTGGCACCTTTAAGACCAAGTTTTATTCAGGTACAAGCTCTCCCTCCTCTGCGAGGACAGATCCACACGTTCCCCCACACACCAATAGCTAGCAATCCAAAACAGTCCAGTGGGGCCTGAGCGGTGGGTGTTGCCTTCTGACACACTTCCGGTGATGCCAGGGGTTGTGGCATATGCTAATGAGCTATGCTAATGAGCTCCTGCACCTCTTTTTCTACAAAATGACTCCTGGTAATGATCGTGTGCGGACAACTTGCAGCTGACTTATGGCCACCCTGCATGGGGTTTTCAAGGCAGGAGGTGAGCAGAGGTGGTCTGCCATTGCCTTCCTCTGCAACAGTAACCTGTCTTCCTTGGTGGTCTCCCATCTTAAGTACTAACTGTGGCCGACTCCTGCTTAAGCTTCCAAGCTCTGATGAGCTCGGGGGTCAGCAGGACTATCCGGCTGTATTTATTCAGCATGAAAGGAGGCTGTTGTGGAAGCTTTGCACACCCAGGATCTCGCCTTGGGATTCCTCGTTTTCCGCCTTTCTCATTCCACCCCTTTTTGGAATTTTTGTGTGTCTCGTACCTGGGAGTCACTGGCTCCTTCCCGGTCCCCTGGGAGCCAGGTTTCCCTCTGTCCCTCAGGTCCCCTGATCAGCTGCTGTGCACCTCTTGCTCATCTAAGGCTGCCCTTTGCAAAAGGCCCGTTCTGGGGTGGAACCGGTGCAATCCGCTAGATAAGGTTAATGATCCTTGAACTTGCTTGTTTTACTCGTTGAATGGCATGGCCCAGGCGGATCAGAGGCTGAAGTGAGCTGAGAAGCTGGTTGATGACTTGGGGGGGGGGGACACTAGACTCACTTTTAGGGTTGCCAACCTCCAGGTGGACAACAAACACACAGGGAACACGGCAAGGTTAGACAAACATAAAGAAACACCGTGGAGTTCTTGAATTTCAGTTGACCTTCGGAATCTCGAGATCACTTTCCCTGGAGGAAATGGCCGCTTCCATGAGTAGACTCCATGACATCATGTCCCCGCCGAGGTCTCTCTCATCCCCAAATTCCTCCCTGTCGAGGCACCACCTCCAAATTCCCAGGAATTCCTCAAACTGGAGTTGGCAACCCTTTCACTCCTCCCATATTCAGGGTTAAGCTATCATGTTGTAAACAGTATTAATGTTGTCTTGAGTGGGTGGAATCCACAGTGCAATAGAGAAATGGAAAGGTGCCTGGATAAGCCGTGTGGGTTGTTTTGTGATTTCTGTCCTTGTTTGGGGGAGGCGGGAAGAGGAATTTGTTCTGCATATGAACACGCTGGTCACTGTCTTACAAAGCCTGACTACAGAGCTTTCCAGAGCCTTGTGAGATATATGCTCAGATTAGGCAAACGAGGCCGATCGTCCGCAAAGCCTTTGAAAGGGTTCGGCTCGAATAACCGAACCTGTGCATGTAAAAATCTGCCAATGTGTGAATATTCGCATTGCCAGTTACCACTACGGCACTTGGTCACTTCCCCCCACCTGAGTTCTATAATGGAGGAGCATGTGAAACTTTAGGCAGCTGTATGTGATAAAGGGGTACAGTGGATCAGAGAGAGCCGGCTGTGTGTGACACAGTTCATTCCTCCCCTGCCTGTGGACGGGGATGAGCGGAGGAGCCAGGATACTCACCTAAAAGAATTGGGGAACAGAGGAGGGGCTCCCCCGTTCTGTTCAGAAGCTGCAGCAGCTTGGGGGTGGGTGGGTAATGAGATGGCAGAGAGCCCGAATTCCTGGGCTCTTTTACTTGTGCAGGAAAGCGATCAGACCAGGGGCGGATCTACCATAGAAACTCATGAAGCTTAAGCTTCAGGGCCCCGAAGCAACTTTTTAATTGAGTGAATTTTTCAACAAAATTGAAGGAATTTTTAATAAAGAGTTTGCTATTAAAATACGGCTATTTTAGTGACAGAATCATAAGCCAATGGGTTCGAGTACTTAATATTGACCTTAGAATATGCTCTAATACCCGTTTCATGTGGCCTCAAAATGGCCCTTGTAATTGATCAAATTTCAAAATTTTCTCAGGGGCCTGCAGAACAGCGGTTACCCAGACCTTATTTGCTGGTGTATGGCCCATTTTCAAGGGCTCCACCCCACCACCCCGTTCTCCGCCATTTGGGCCTCAAGGACCTTGCAAGGGCAGCAAAGGCCCTTTGGACCTTGTTGGATGTTGCCCTGTTGTTGTTGGTTGAGAAGGGGCCCCCATAACAGTTCCAGCTTCAGGGTCCCAAAAATGTAGGTCCGCCACTGGATTAGACTGAGCATTTGGATCAGGAATGGATTATCCAGGAAATATATATATGCACATTAGAGTCCCACTTGTTTTCAGGCATG
The DNA here is from genome assembly GCF_001447785.1 of Gekko japonicus. Taxonomy (NCBI): domain Eukaryota; kingdom Metazoa; phylum Chordata; class Lepidosauria; order Squamata; family Gekkonidae; genus Gekko; species Gekko japonicus. The sequence continues at coordinate 330,438 of NW_015173716.1, read as the reverse complement.
ATTTGGGCCTCAAGGTCCTTGCAACGGCAGCAAAGGCCCTTTGGACCTTGTTGAATGTTGCCCTGTTGTTGCTGGTTGAGAAAGGGCCCCCATAACAGTTCCAGCTTCAGGGTCCCAAAAATGTAAGTCCGCCACTGGATCAGACTGAGCATTTGGATCAGGAGTGGATTATCCAGGAAATAAATAAATATATATATATGCATATATATATGCTCATGCGCATTAGAGTCCCACTTGTTCTCAGGCATGGCCCAGTCCTATGAGAGCAGTGCTGTTAATCCACTGAGACAAAGTGAACTTCTCCAGTGAGATAAAGCAAAGTAGCAATTTTCGGAAAAGTCTTGTGTGCCTGTCTCTGTGGCTCAGGGTCAGGTCTTGCGATTGGGTCTCCCCGCCCCAACCCTTCTTACAAAGATATGAAAAAGTGCCTTACTCAGTGACGCCTTACACAATAACGAATCTTCCTCTGCCCTTGCTTTTTGGACAGGAAGAAATCTCATTTTTTAAGCAAGCAATGTCCTCTTTGTATCATTTTTCCTCCTACGATACAAAGATGACTAGAACCTTGGTATTTTTAAATATATAAATGAAAACTGGGAATTGTGTGATGCTTTATGCACTACCGCCTTGGACAACTGCTTCTGTTTTGATGCCTGGACTAGACGCGAAATCTTACGGCTATTGCACATACATTTTCTGGTTGGGACACATGGAAACCGCCACAAGAGGCACCGGGAACTTGCGCTCTAGCAAAGAAATCTCATTTTTTAAGCAAGCAATGTCCTCTTTGTATCATTTTTCCTCCTACGATACAAAGATGACTAGAACCTTGGTATTTTTAAATATATATATGAAAACTGGGAATTGTGTGATGCTTTATGCACTATCGTCTTGGACAACTGCTTCTGTTTTGATGCCTGGACGAGACGTGAAATCTTGCCGCTATTGCACATACATTTCCTGGTTGGGACACATGGAAACCTCCACAAGAGTTACCGGGGACTTGTGCTCTAGCGCACTTGTGTTGAGCGAGGCAGGGGACACCATCTAGAATCGCCAGGGACAGAACAGCTGCAGGTGAAGATGAGCTGGTTGCCAAAGGGCCTTTGGCCGGTAGCCCCCCAATTCTTTGAGGGTAAAGGAGAGGGGATTGTGTTTAGTACAGAGTTCTATTTTTGTCTACTAAAGAATTTATATATGAGTGTTAGCCAGAGATGTCTTGATAATATATATCTGTATGTGTGTGGGGGGCGGGGGGGGCAGGGAGGGAAAGCAGCAGCACGAAGCTTGATTATTTTTATATCTGTATTTCCCCCCTCCCTTGTGTACAAATGATAAAGCAAGTTTACTTCTTAAAATTTAACACATAACAAGAAGAAAAATCTCGCTTCTGCTGTACTTTATTTCGTGTGTACCCACGTCTCTCTCGTTCGGTCTCCGGAGTTTCTCCAACCAGGATTACCTGATTGCAGAGGGATCCCCGGTTAGCTTTAAGACCAGATATCGGCTCCAAACACAGGAACCCAGTCCCACGTCACTCCAGGTACACGCCAGGAGGCTAACTTCAAAGGGCAGCTGTGGTCTGCAGTTGAGCAGCCAGATTCAATGAAGGTCAAAGAAGACGGGGACGGCAAAGGTTAGACAGTGTCATAGATGCAACGAACATGAAATTGAGCAAACTTCAGAGGACGGCGGAAGACAGGAGGGCCTGGAGTGATCCGGTCCATGGGGACGCGAAGAGTCGGACTCGACTGTGCGACTGAACAACAACAAATCAGCTCCAAACACTGGAACCCAGTCCCACGTCGTTCCAGATACACGCCAGGAGGCTAACTTCAAAGGGCAGCTGTGGTCTGCAGTTGAACAGCCAGATTCAAGCCCAGCAGCACCCGAGAGGCCAATCTCTGACAAAGGGAGCGCTGACTCTTGAAATCTTAGAACCCCCTAAAAAAACACACAATCTTGTTGGTCTCTAAGGTGCTACTTAGCCTTGAAGCCAGCTGTCAGAGCTCATTCACTTCAGTCATCTCCTTCAGTAGGTCCAGGAGTGCGCCACCCCAACTTGAAGACCCTTAACTGGGTTTGGCCCACGTGCAAGGATTTGTCAAAGTGGGAGCCAGGGACCCATGGGGGGCGGAACGGTCCAACAAGGGACCTGGAGGTTTCTTGTAGACTGAAGGAAAAGCAGCAGCTTTGTGTCCATCAGACTAATATGAAAATGTCCCCCCCTTTTGAACAGTGAAAAGCTCAAAAAACCATCACCCCACCCACCTTCCAGGTCATCTCAAAATAGTTGGCCTAAAAATGTATACAGAACACTTGAAGACCCTTAACTGGGTTTGGCCCATGTGCAAAGATTTGTCAAAGTGGGAGCCATGGGGGGGGGGCGGTCCAACAAGGGATCTGGAGGTTTCTTGTAGGCTGAAGGAAAAGCAGCTTTGTGTCCATCAGACTAATATGAAAATGTCCCCCCCTTTTGAACAGTGAAAAGCTCAAAAAACCATCACCCCACCCACCTTCCAGGTCATCTCAAAATAGTTGGCCTAAAAATGTATACAGAACCAATCTATGAACTTTTAAGAGGTTGGGAGATATGCCAAGAAGGTATAGTCCCAATAATGTCAATGTAGTTACTTCCACTGGAAACTCAAACTGGGGTTTTCCCTCTGAATTTCCGATGCAATGGATTATGCCACTCTAAGTCCACTGACAACAGCAGCATATTGTGGTTTTCAGCTGAATAATGGAAAACCAGGTTTTGCAGGATGCTGGTCTCTCCTGTTTCTAGGGGCAGCTCTGACAATTTTCCACCTCTGCTTACAATGTTCCCTCTAAGCCGTGGAGTCTTGTGAGCAAAAATCCTACTTTGTGAGCTGCTGGCATTAAAGTTGCGAGCAAGTGATTTGACTGCTGCATCAGTCAGTTTGCTCTGGAGCTGTCCTTCCTGATCTGAGACAAAAATGTGTGAGCCGTAGGCTAAAAAACTGTGAGCTGGCTCACACTAACTCACCTTAGAGGGAACACTGGTTGGGAAATATGCCAAGAAGGTATAGTCCTAATAGTGTCAATGTAGTCTGATTGGTACATAATGGCACACACGCTCACTTCCTACTACTCTATTGTATAATCTGAGCCCGTTCGCAGGAAGGGCGGGGTATAAATGTAATGAAAATAAATACATAAATAAATACTTCCATTGGGAACTCAAACTGGGGTTTTCCCCTCTGAATTTCCGATGCAAAGTATTATGCCACTCCAAGTCCACTGACAACAGCAGCCTATTGCTGAATAATGGACGACCAGGTTTTGCAGGATGCTGGTCTCTCTGGTTTCTAGGGGCAGCTCTGAAAATTTTCCACCTCTGCTCACCGAGAAGTAATTAACCAATAAGGACATATCTTCTAGCCAAGGAATGAGAGAGATCAGAAGTCCGGGTTGTTTTTTTGAGCCGTGAGGCTGTGGCTAGTCTCTGAGATCTGGCGCTGTAGGCCGTGTACGACCATCCAAACCTTCTGACTAAACTTGCTTTTAAAGGATTGCTGGATGCTGGTACTGTTCTCTTTGGGCTGCCTGGAGGACACACGGGAACCGAAGCCCCCCCCCTCCCGTGGGGCACACACAGCTTTGAGAAGCGGGTGGAGTGGTGGGCAGCAGCAAGGGAAGAGCGCATGGACGTCACAATCTGCCCAATCAGACTTAAATCAATTTGGGTTGCTAACATGTAAAGAACCAGTGCTGTAACGCAATGCCATGCAAAAAAAAGGAAACCAGCAAAAAGACACTGCAAGGCACCAGTTTAAGGGCTGGGAAGGGCCAGATCCAAATCCGCACTCTGCCGTGAACCTCGCCGAGTGTCCTGGAGCCCAGTCACCCCCTTTCACCCTCACTGACCCCAAAGGATTACGCCAAGGGTGAAAAAGGGGAAAGGGAGGGCCACGTACACCACCCTGAGTTTCCTTAGAGAAAGCAGATCGAAATACACCAGGAAGCAAGTAGATTATACAATAGAGTAGTAGGAAGTGAGCGTGTGTGCCACTACGTACCAATTTTGTGCGTTTCCACCCTTTGTAATACTGGGTTGCTCCCTCTCCCTCTCCCAATCTGCATTCCTGTCAGCCAGATGCAAGTGGAGGAGTGGGGAATCAAACCTGGTTCTCCCAGATTAGTCTGTGCACTCAGGGCTCTTTTTGGGCAGGAACGCACAGGAACGGAGTTCCGGCTGGCTCCCAAGTTGGCCATGCCCAGCAGGAACTCATTAGCATAACAGGCCACACCCAACAGCAGAAATTCATTAGGATTGGCTACATTAGGGATGTGTGGCCTAACATGCGAAGGAGTTCCTGCTACAAAAAAGCCCTGGGTTTTGACAACAAACAAGGTAAACAGAATAAGAAGCAAAAAGTGGGTGTGGCTGGATGACCACACTTCTGGTAACATGGGGGTGCGGCCTAATGAGCTGTCAGGGGCGTGGCCTAATATGCTAATGAGTTTTGTTGGGTGTGGCCTATTATGCTAATGAGTTCCTGCTGGGCTTCTTCTACAAAAGAGCCCTGTGTGCACTTAACCACACCAAACTTTGACAGCCCCCCCCCGCGACTGCCAGCAGGCCCCCCCTTCCCTGCCCACATTTTCTTTTCCTCTCCTCCCCCCATTCTTGCAAAGGGGAAGATGGGGGGGGGACTTGGGGGCTCTAACTACAGGCACATGCAGAAAAAATAGAGAGGAGGGACAACTGGTGAGCTGAAGGCCCAAACGGAGCACAGTTGGGTGGAGTTGGGGGAGAAGCAAGAGGTGCACATTAAAAAGAAACAAGCCGGAGGCCTCTTCCACGTGCTTGATAAATACGGACGCTTCGGCTTTACTGAGTGTAGAACGATTCACACAGAGGCAGCAGGAGCCAGGCAGGCAGAAACTGCAGAGGAAGAGGCTTGCGTTGGGGTTGCAGCCCTGCCTCCCCGTACCTGCTCTATAAAGGCCCCAACCAATGCTCCCTCTAAGCTGTGGAGTCTTGTGAGCAAAAATTCTACTTTGTGAGCTCCTGGCATTAAAGCTGTGAGCAAGCCATTTTGCTGCTGCACAAATTAGTTTGCTCTGGAGCCCTCCTTCCTGAGCGAAGACAAAAATCTGTGAGCCAGAGGCTAAATGACTGTGAGCTAGCTCACACTAACTCAGCTTAGAGGGAACACTGGTCCCCAACACAGGAAAGGTGTCACCCCGAGGATCCTTCTGCCACAGAATGCTGCCAGGACCTCTCAGGCTCCGGCACTCCCCCCCCTCTTCTGCAGCAGAAATTAAGCTTGACGAGTGTGTGAGATATTTATATCCATCAGCAAAAACCTGCAATGGGGGCACGGAGCCAGGTTGAAGACGGAGGCAACCCCTGACTGTCCCGAGGGAGGGTGGAGGACAAGACATCTGTGTGTCACCAAAAAAGAGACTTGTGCCCCCTCCTACACGGAGCCAGGTTGAAGACGGAGGCAACCTCTGACTGTCCCGAGGGAGGGTTGAGGACAAGACATCTGCGTGCCACCAAAAAAGAGACTTGTGCCCCCTCCTGCCCCACTCCTCCACTGTGGAACAGGACTAGCACGACAGAACCAGGTTACCCATCAGACTGGTTAAGCACAAGGGGGAAGCAGTGCATTGGGTTTCAGGGCTCCCTTCTCCAGAAGCAAAAAGGCTTCCTGGTGGCTATCCAAGATCACAGAGCTGGTATGTGGGTGTGGGTGTGTGTGTGAGGGGGAGCCCGGCCTCTCTGGCCCACCACGACCAATCTCCCCCCACCTCCCATAGAACCTTGTCCGATCACCAAGCTGGAGCAAGGCAGCCATACTATGGAACAAGCCGGAGGCCTGGGGGAGAGTGAGTGAGCGAGCGAGCGAGACAGAGGACAGACAGGGCAGAGCTGCCTCCTCCGCAGTTCTAAATAAAAAGGAGAGAGGGAAGAAAGTGGAAGGCAAATTATGTATTCAATTGCAGGGCACAATGCATTCGTCTTTCCCCACCCCACCCCCCAAACATGAAATCGACAAGAGCTGAATCGCAATGACAGCAGCAACAGAAGAGGGATACACAGCAGCATCAGAACCAGGATCGATATCCTCTCTTCCAGAGGGTGGCGCGGCCCCGGACCTACACAACGCAATGACAAAACCCCGCCATGCTTCGGGAATGGCAAATGGGCAGGAGCCGCCCCCCCTCCCCTCCAGGGACAGTATTTGGCAGAAGAGGTGTTGGTGTTCAGGGGGACAGGAGACAATTCTGTAACAGGGGAAACACCAAAGCCTTTCTTTCAGAAGTTGGTGGGCGGGATGTGGGGTAGAGAGGCCAGTGCTCGCCTCAAGACTACCCCACAGGGAGACGACGATCTGCATTCCACAAGGCACCTACCATTCTTACCTACCCACCCACCCACTCACCCATCCTCTTCCGGGAAAGATGGGAGTCCCAAGGAAGGGAGCTGCAAGTAATTACAGTCTATTTCAAAAGCATCTTACCACTCATGGGGGTTACAGTGCTGTAAGAGGTGGGGGAGGAGGGAGACCAATAGAAGGGCTTTGTGGGGCTGGTGGGCACCGCTGGGGCGGCAGCATTCTGGCGTCTTAGAGGGCAATACCGGGAGTGTCCACAGCCATGACAGAGGGTACCGATACGGCTCCATCGACATCTGAATTAATGCTTGGCAGCCTTCGCCCCGGCCCCTTCTGCGCGCTTCGAGCATGGAACTGCCAAGCCCCATCCCAGCCTTTCTTCCAAAGGACAAGGATCCGCGGGCCACATGCAACATTCAGAACTGCTCCCTGAAGCAGGCCGGGGCAGGTGGGAAGACACCTCTGCCACCAGCACCTGAACCCAGGCCTTGTCACAAACAAGGGCCCCAGGATTTCTCCAGCATCCGGCAGCGGCCCAATGGCCATCGTGACTGAGCAGTAAAGAGACAGGGAAGCGGCTCAGGTGATGTTAGATACAGACATCTATACGGCCCAACCGACAAAAAAAAAATATGCTGCCCCTGGAGGTGGAGGCTGGAAGTGCAATGAAGAACATCCCAAACAATCAAATCAGGCAGCCTCAAGGAATGGCAAAATGAAAGAGACGGGGGGATCCCTTTGCCCCCCCCAAGTCCTTAGCCGCTGAGCGGGTGCAAATCCACCTTGACTTTCTCCCCGCTGCTCAGCATCCCGATGGTGGGGAAGAAGCCCCCGCAGGGCACCACGGCATCCTTCTTGCCAATAATCTTCCCGTTGCGGGTAAAGAACACCTAGGAGGGGTGGACAAGAGAACGTCAGGAGCTTCAGATTGCCACCACCCAACAGCTGACTCTTGGCTGGCCGATCCGAGGTTTTAGAGACATTCCCCAGCTGTGGACTGATTGGGCATCTGGAAGTGTACGATAAAACTCTGCACATGTTTAATTTGACCAAAGTGGCCAACAGAAGCGGATCTGTTCCTTAAGAATAGAAAGAGGGACTCTGCCCAGTCACAGGCAAGTCTACAGGGACCTGGGACAGAGCAGATTGTGAGCACCCCCCCCCCTTCTTCACTCCCAGTACAGGAGATGATCAGATCCCAATATTCCACCCACCCACCCCAGCTGGTTTCATACGCACAAACAAAATGTTTGATTTGTAAACACTGAAACCACAGCACCTGGATTCCACCCATAGATCATATGATCTCAATCTAACATGCAGTCTCCTTGATGAAGTTCTTAATTCATGGAAAGCCTTTCAAAATCAAAATTTCCTAAGCGACACGCCACTGCCAGTTGTATGTGGTGAATCAATGGCATGAAGTTTGTGTTCCTAATTTTCGTTTACAGAAATCCCATACTTACGTTAAAGACAAGTGCACACTATTGGCACCTGGGTCTAAACGTTTGGTTTTGTTCCTTCGTATCTGGCTACTCAGTGACAACTTTATCCCACACTGTTCAGTTTCCCAAACACTTCTCATATAATCCTCCCTGAACTGACAGGTAGGAGCCATTAATCTAGAGGTGCAGCAATATCTGATAATATCCAGCTCTGTTAACCCACCATCAGGGCCGTAGCCAGCAGTGGGGCTTTAGGGGCTGAGCCCCCTAATCGCATACCCTAAAGCCCCACCAGGTGCCCTAGAGCCCCCTAGCCAACTGCTGCCTTTCTCCCTCCCTCCCAGCCACTCTAGGAAGCCCACAAACAGGATTAGAACCTCACAGGGAACTGGAATTCGATCGGAGGCTTCCCAAGGCAGGAAGCCTCCAGTAGCACTCCTAGCATAAGGGGAAACACACAGAAAAGCTGTGCATGTGTCCACTCTGGGACAAGCCTTCAATTGTTCCATGAGTTTGAAAGACATAAACCAGCTCAAGGGATGCCCTGACCTGGGTAGCCCAGGTGAGCCCGATCTCGTCAGATCTCGGAAGCTAAGCAGGGCCGGCCCTGGCTGGTGTTTGGATGGGAGACCCCCGAGGAATACTGGGGTTGGGAGGCAGAGGCAGGCGATATCAAGCCACTTCTCTGAACGCCCTCCATGCCCCAGTAGGAGTTGTCAGAGATCACCGTGACTTCCAGGCCTTGGGCACACACACACACAAAATGCAAAAATGCCAAACAATAAAATAAAACAGCCTAATGTCCACCTAACAGGTGGACAAATACGGCATCTGAGCGAGAAGCAGATCCGCAGCTCTTCGGCTATCCTGGGAAAAGTAGCAGAAAACTCCCAAGGAGACACTGGTAAGCCTCCTGATGTGCAGAAGGGCATAACCCATCCCTTGACCTACACGCGACTGAGAGGTGGGAACAGCAGCCGTCCTGGGTTCAGCTGTCCGGAGAGCTGGCAGACCAAAACTGCAGGAACTGCATGTCTGCCCATCTGACGGCCCTCTCCTGGCACACTGAGGATGCAGGATCCAGCCTTCAGAATGAACTTTTCAGGGGGAAAGATGTGTTTCACTGGGGCTGTGTGCTTTCTGTAAGTCCATACAAGGCACTGAAATCAGTGGGCTAATCAGGCACAGAAAGCCAGCATCTTATGATTCTTGGCTGGGAGACTGATTTAAAAAAAAAACAAAAAAACTATATTCTCAGCCCTCATGGCTGCAAACCAAAAGTGTAAATCATGCAGGCAATGTCTAGTGAAGATCTGGAGCCCCTGGGGGCAAACAGAAGCAGCTCACGTTCTCTCCTGTGAAACTACCCTCTGAGACCTTCAAGCAAATGAAAGACAATCTGAAACGCACACGTGAAACACGCATGAAGCTGCCTTCTGCTGAATCGGGCCATCTGCTGAATCGGTCCATCGAGGTCAGTATTGTCTACTCAGACTGGCAGTGGCTCTCCAGGGTCTCAGGCAGAGAGGTCTTTCCCATCACCTCCTACCTGGAGATGTTGGGAACTGAACCTGAGACCTTCTACGTGCAAAGCAGGGGCTCTTCTACTGAGCCATAGCCCCTCCTCAATGTTTCCTTCTACTGAATCAGACCCTGGGTCTATCAAGGTCAGTAGAATCCACTCTGACTGGCAGTGGCTCTCCAGGGTCTCAGGCAGAGAGGCCTTTCACATCACCTCCAACCTGATCCTTTTTACTGGAGATGCCGGGGATTGAACCTGAGTCCTTCCGCATACCAAGCAAAGGCTCTAGCTACTGAGCCACAGCTCCTCCCCAATTTGCTCGTTGTGTGTAATTTTTTAAAATCTACCAATCACAAAGAACAATAAGCGGTGTGACGATTTCCCTTAATCGATGCAAATTCTATGTCTTCCTCCTCTGCTTTCGCCACCTCCCCACCCCCAGCCACTGGGAACGCTGGAGTATAAATCTGTGTGTGTGTGTGTGTGTGCGCGCGCACGTGTGCGTGCTTGCATGCCTGGGCTTGCATGCCTGGAAGTCATGGCCGACTTCTGGCGACCCCTACTGGGGGCCTGGATGTTTTTCAGAGAGGGGACTTGCAGTGTTCCCTCTAAGCTGAGTTAGTGTGAGCTGGCTCACAGTTTTTTAGCCTCCCGCTCACACATTGTTATCTTAGCAGAGGAAGGATGGCTCCAGAGCAAACTAATATATGCAGTAGCCAAATCGCTCACTCGCAACTTTAAGGCAAGTAGCTCACAAAGCAGAATTTTTGCTCATGAGACTCCCCAGCTTAGAGGGAGCATTGGTGGCTTGATAGCCTGTCTCTGACTCCCGGCCCTGGTATTCTCTGGAGGGCTCCCATCCAAGCACTTGCCAGAGTCAACCCTGCTTAGCTTCCGAGATCTGACGAGATCCGGCTTGCCTGGGCTCTCCGGGTCTGGGTGAGTATAAATGTTTTTTTCTAAACAGAAACTGCTGCACGTTTTCCAAAGCTATGTTTTCCAGCCATGAATACTTGAACACAGAGGGTGAACCCCCAGGGAAATGCTGACTGCAACTTTGGGGTCAGGAAGCAATTTTTCTCCAGGCCAGTTTGGCTGGAGATCCTGGAGGTTATTTGTCATCTTCTGGGCGTGGAACAGGGGTCACTGGGGGAGGTATTTGTGAACTTCATGCAATTGTGCAGGGGGTTGGATTAGATGACCCTGGAAGCCCCTTCCAACCCTACGATTCTAACAATAACGATATGATTGAGCAGTAAAGATTTTGAGCTTGCCGGATTCTGCGCCTGGATTCCAGTCCTTGCTCTGCATGGTCACAGAATCCACACAGCCCCAATCACGAATTTAACAAGTATATACTACTCTTTTAATGATAGAGGCTCACATGCCTCCCCTCATCAGTAAATAAAGTAATTTATACTTCTGTAGTCCAGAAGACGCAGCCAGAAGAATTCCAGCCACACACACTGCCTTTATCTACTTAACTTGCTGTATAACTAGATCTCCCAATTAATTCTGATGGCAAAGAAACTTTCCTGGGAGAGGGGGATGGTGGGCGATGGAATGGAAGGATGATGAACAATCGTGAAGATCAGGATCTGAGCAAGAACTTTTAAAGCCCTTCAATGGCCCCGGTTCGATGCACTTTAGGAGTGACTCCCTGCCTGCATAGACCTCTCCTCGTGTACATGGATGAGGCCCTCTAATTTCTGCCAGGAAACGGCACGAGACAAGCAGTGCTGGCGCCACGGCAGGAACTCTTGCAGCAACTCCTCACTTCCCCCCGCGAGCCCGGCCCAAACACTTACCACCACCTTCTTGCCTTCGTGCTCTTGCTCCATGTCTTCCCCGTCATCCTCTTCGTCCTCCTCCTCCTCTGCTTCCTGGTGCAGGTACAGGACGTTTCTCACACCGCGGGGGGGCTTGGCCCGGAGGGCCACCGTATCACAGCTGTCGTCACTGTCGCCTGCGGGACACCCACAAACCCAAGTCTTAGGAGGTGGCACTCTGGATCTCCCACCAGAGAAGGATGATGCTTGGACTCAACAGCTATGCACATTCTGCTCAGCAGGGCCAACTCACACACTACAGAGTACACAGGTCGGGCCTGTGGTCCCCCACTCTGTGTAACGATCAGACATGAGTTCTGGGTTCTCATTTCTCATATGCGGGGTACCCCATAATACTGCAACTCATATCAGGGTTGGGGGCCCGACCTAGGTATTCCATAATGTGCGAGTCAGAGATAATCTAGGGCCACCGGGCAAACTTCCTGCGGCTCGTTTATTGCTTATTTTAAACATTTATCACCCACCTTTCGGCCCTGCAGAACTGAAGGCGGCTTGTGATCAGTGTTCCCTCTAAGCTGAGTTAGTGTGAGCTAGCTCACAGTTTTTTAGCCTCCAGCTCACACATTTTTGTCTCAGCTTAGGAAGGCTGGCTCCAGAGCAAACTAATTTATGCAGCAGCCAAATCCCTTCCTCAGAACTTTAATGCCAGTAGCTCACAAAGTAGAATTTTTGCTCACAAGACTCCACAGCTTAGAGGGAGCATTGCTTGTGATGTATACAGAGCAACAGTTATTGAAAAGACGCATAAAAGACCACACGTTAACATTTCTATTAGGACTGCCAATAGATAAAAACTGAGTCAAATGCAGTCAACTGCCTTCGATGGCCTCCTGAAGATCGAAAGCGAGGGGGGCCGGGCACACCTAACTGGGGAGGTTATTCCATGATTCTGGGGCTGCCACCGAAAAGGCCTTCTATTCTTCTTCTCAGCCAGCGGTGCTTTCTTTTTTTTTCTCCCCCGGCTCAGCTCTTCCTCTCCAGAATCAATGGAACTTCCCTTTATCCAGAAGCCAGACATTCTTGCTCCCAGAGGAAGGGGAAATGGCAGACGGGGCAAAATCGGTGTGTGTGCGTGTTTATTAAAGACCAACAGTTCTGAAACTTCAGAAACAAAGCCAGAATAAGAAAGGACACAGGTGTACTGTCTGAATGCATCCAAACTGGGGGAAATCCCCTTTGTTTGCCTAAGGCAAATAAGAATGTCCTCCGAACAATCAAGCAAGGAAGCTTTAAAAAGGTGGCTCCTCCTTTTTCCTTACCTTTCAGGCCATCACAGAAGGTCTAAGTAAAGATCTCAGTGAGTTGGTGAATTTGGTGGACTTATTTGCAAGGGCTGGTCTAATCCTCTCTGTACTGGGAGGGAGAAAAGAAGAACAGCCCTACTGGACCAGACCAGTGGGGTCCATCTAGTCCAGCATCCAAACTTCAGCGCCCTGGAGGGCCAAAAAACAAGGCATAGAGACCAAGGCCTTCCCATAATGTTGCCTGCTAACACTGGCATTCAGACATTTGCAAGGGCTGGTCTAATCCTCTCTGTACTGGGAGGGAGAAAAGAAGAACAGCCCTACTGGACCAGACCAGTGGGGTCCATCTAGTCCAGCATCCAAACTTCAGCGCCCTGGAGGGCCAAAAAAAACAAGGCACAGAGACCAAGGCCTTCCCATAATGTTGCCTGCTAGCACTGGCATTCAGAAGTTCCCTGCCTCTAAACGTGGAAGAGAGGAAGTGCAAAACTGGCCATGGGAGAAGAGAAGAGATTGGATTTATACCCTACCCGTCACTACCCGAAGGAGTCTCAGAGCGGCTTACAATCTCCAATCCCTTCCCCTCCACACAACAGACACCCTGTGAGGTGGGTGGGGCTCTCCTGAGAACTGCCCTTGAGAGAACAGCTCTGAAAGAACTCCTAACTGACCCAAGGTCACAACAGCAGCTCCATGTGGAGGAGTGGGGAATCAAACCCGGTTCTCCCAGATTAGAGTCCACTGCTCCTAACCACTACACCAAACCGGCATTCCATGGTTCTCTTCTGGATATTCTCTGATGGAAACACATGGCTGAAGTCCCTGTAAGGGACTAGCGGGGAGACCATCCCTTTGTCAAAGCCATAGAGAACAAAAGAATCTCCTGGGGGTTATGACTTCCAAACACCTTTCTTGTTTGCATGCAGCTTGAAGGTGCCCCTCCCAGACAGGGGATGTCCTTGACCGGAGGAGAACCATCTGCTGAACTAGATAGACTCACGCCAATCCAAGTCAAGTCCCAGGGTCCACCGACTGCAACGTACGTACTTATTCCCTCACCCAGTGTCACGATTCACCAAGTTCTCGATGCTCACCTTCACTGTCGAGGATATAATCGCGGGGGAACATGATCCCACAGCCCATGATGTCACCCTTGTAGCAGCGGGGCCCAAAGGGGTCCCCTACTCCACTCCCGTGAAAGATCTTGCCGTCGTCTGCAAAAGAGGGGGAAAGGTTGGGGAAGGGTTCACGCACACCCCGACTATAATGCAAGATTTCCCAAAGACCCAGCCTGCGCACACAATAAACACAGTGCAATAAATGCCTCCAAATCTAGATGGAAACACCGTGGACTTCCCCTGAGATATACTGCTGCCACCTGTTCTGCCCTGGTCCCGCCCCAGTACCATGGTCTGGGTGGGAGGGCTAAAGAGACTATATAAAGGGATGCTACCTCAGCTTCAAGCTGCGGTGGCTCAAGTGGTTAAGACGCTGAACTGCAGGCTGTGGAAGGTCAGCAGTTCAAGACCCAGGTGCCGCATGACGGAGTGAGCTCCCGTCTCTGGCTCCAGCTCCTGCCAACCTAGCAGTTCGAAAGGAAGAACTTGCAAGTAGATAAATAGGTACCACTTCGGTGGGAAGGTAACAGCGTTCCATGCGCCTTGGTGTTTAGTCATGCCGGCCACATGACCATGGAAATGTCTTTGGACAGCGCTGGCTCTTCGGCCTTGAAACGGAGATGAGCACCGCAACCGTAGAGTCGGATTCGACTGGCTTTCGAGAAAGGAACCTTTACCTTTTTACCTCAGCTTCAGATCAGTCCGCTTGGGGAGCTTCTCTGAGCTTAGTCAGAAGCACGTGGCTTGGACACCCCTGCTGCTCCCAAGGACTCAGGGTAGGGTCGCCAGGTCCCCCCTGGCCACTGGCTGGGGAGGGGGAACATAGGGTTGCCAGATCCTGGTTGGGAAACTCCTGAAGCTTTGGGGACAGAGCCTGGAGAGGACAGGAACCTCAATGGGGTACAATGCCACAGAATTCGCCCTCCAGAACATCCATTTTCTTTAGGGGAACTGAACCTCTGTAGTTTGGAGATAAGCTGTAGGTCTGTAATTCCAGGGCACCCCCAGGTCCCGCCTGGAGGCTGGCATCCCTAGCTCAGAGGCTTCCCCGAGCTGAGCTTTGGATGAAAAGCAAAGGGACACCTTCGGCGTTCATCGGGGTGAAAGTAGGCCAGGGCAGAGTGTTAAGAAAGCGGCTGAAGTGGTCTCCCCTCGCCTCCTTCTTTGAGGCTCTCACCCCCAAAGACAATAGCAGAAAGACACTGCAATTGCTTTACTTTAAGTTACTGATGTTCGTGCAGTTCGGCTTAGGCATTTGAGGAAAGGTTCTCCCTCAAACACACAAGTGTTGATACGAAAGACATGAAAAATTCAGCTGAACTCTACTTCGTACGCATTATGTGCCACCAACTTGCTTCCAACCTAGAACGAGGGCTATTTTTGGGCAGGAACGCACAGGAACGGAGTTCCGGCTGGCTCCTGAGTTGGCCACGCCCAGCAGGAACTCGTTAGCATAATAGGCCACACCCAAGAGCAGAAACTCATTAGGACTGGCTACATTAGGGGTGTGTGGCCTAACATGCAAAGAAGTTCCTGCTCCAAAAAAAGCCCTGGGTGTTGACAACAAAGAAGGTAAACAGAATAACAAGCAAAAGGTGGGTGTGGCTGGATGACCACACTTCTGGTAACATGGGGGTGCGGCCTAATATGCTAATGAGCTGTGCTGTCATGGGTGTGGCCTAATATGCTAATGAGTCTCTGCTCTTGGGTGTGGCCTATTATGCTAATGAGCTCCTGCTGGACTTTTTCTACAAAGAAAGCCCTGAGCGACCCTATGAATTAACGACCTCCAAGGCATCCTAACATTAACAGCCTTGATCAGGACTTCTGAACTGAAGGCCCCGGCTTCCTCCACCGAGTCCATCCGTCGCACGTTGACAACGCCTTCCTCTTTTCTTACTGCCTTCGACATTTGCTAACACTGCTGTCTTTTCCAGTGAGTCTTGTCTTCTTTTGATGTGATCCAAGTACAATAGCCTCAGTTTAGTTTGTACATCAAGCTATTCTTAAGTCACGAGGAAAACAAATAAAGGTGATCAGTGCAGGAAGGAGAAAAGCACGCCGTCCAATGATAAGAGCTATATTATTGGCAACCAGAACTGCCCAAACGCAAGTTTCAGGAAGCTGGAACGTATTTCTTCTTCACCAGCTATACGTTTTCCTGGCTGTGACTTACAGCTAAGGGGGAGTTGGGAAGGTATTCATTTCTTCCCATCCTCCCTCAGCAATGGCGGCACTTTTCCTTTTTTCTACAAAGAAAGCCCTGAGCGACCCTATGAATTAACGACCTCCAAGGCATCCTAACATTAACAGCCTTGATCAGGTCTTCTGAACTGAAGGCCCTGGCTTCCTCCACCGAGTCCATCCGTCGCACGTTGACAACGCCTTCCTCTTTTCTTACTGCCTTCGACATTCGCTAACATGGCTGTCTTTTCCAGTGAGTCTTGTCTCCTTTTGATGTGACCCAAGTACGATAGCCTCAGTTTAGTTTGTACATCAAGCTATTCTTAAGTCACGAGGAAAACAAATAAAGGTGATCAGTGCAGGAAGGAGAAAAAAGCACACCGTCCAATGATAAGAGCTATATTATTGGCAACCAGAACTGCCCAAACGCAAGTTTCAGGAAGCTGGAACGTATTTCTTCTCCACCAGCTATATGTTTTCCTGGCTGTGACTTACAGCTAAGGGGGAGTTGGGAAGGTATTCATTTCTTCCCATCCTCCCTCAGCAATGGCGGCACTTTTCCTTCAGAAGCCGGAATTCCCTGCCTTAGGAAGGTAAATGGCAGAACTCTGCCCATCGATCTCCAGTTTTGATATATTATTTCCTTCACTATGTTTTCCCCAGAGTTAAACCCAAACACATGGTGAACACATAAACTAAGCTCATTATTACAGTTTGGTCCTTGCACCTGCTAAACACTTTCATTATGCTGTATGCTACTTTGCCGCTCACCTGCATACCTATATGTATGGACCGGTAAGTATGGACCGGCGGTAAGTGCCATTTCAATGTATCCGTCCAATGATAAGAGCTATATTATTGGCAACCAGAACTGCCCAAACGCAGGTTTCAGGAAGCTAGAACGTATTTCTTCTCCACCAGCTATATGTTTTCCTGGCTGTGACTTACAGCTAAGGGGGAGTTGGGAAGGTATTCATTTCTTCCCATCCTCCCTCAGCAATGGCGGCACTTTTCCTTCAGAAGCCGGAATTCCCTGCTTTAGGAAGGTAAATGGCAGAACTCTGCCCATCGATCTCCAGTTTTGACATATTATTTCCTTCACTATGTTTCCCCCAGAGTTAAACCCAAACAAATGGTGAACACGTAAACTAAGCTCATTATTACAGTTTGGTCCTTGCACCTGTTAAACACTTTCAATATGCTGTATGCCAACCTGATGGCACTGGTATTTCTGGCCACTGTGTGACACAGTGTTGGACGGGATGGGCCTTTGGCATGATCCAACATTGGCGTCTCTTATGTTCTTATGTTAAGTATGCCTGCATATGAAAGCTTATGGCTCGAATAAAACTTTGCTGGTCTTAAAGGTGCCACTAGATGTGAACTTTGTTCAGCAGAAATCCATTCAGTGCAACGGCTGCAATTTGGGTCCAGACCACAGCTAAGAACAGTTGTACACAGGAAGGCAACAGGCATTTGTACAGAGGCCTCATCTGAGCGGGGCCCGGTTTCAGTTCCAAGAACCTATTTGTCAAGATGGCTGGATATACCTGTACCTCAGGAAACATCCCACAGTTCCTACTCAGTGAGCTGGCTCAGTCAACACCAGGCAGCTCCACTACCAGGCCGAAGAGGGGGAAACATACCATTCATCACCCAGGATCGAAGCCAGGCAAGTTCGGAAGGTTGGGGTTATGCCCTGCCTCCGGGCAGCTGAGAACAAAAGGGAAAGGGAGGGCGCGGAAAGACAGGGCCACAGACCACTTGAAAGGCCCTGGCATGGGCTTGGTCTCTCCAGGTTCAGCTATGCGGTGGACGCAGGCGCCCGGAACACAGGCTGGCGGCCAAGGCCCTTTTGCCTCCACGAAAGAGGCAGGATCCTCGGCAAAAGGGCAGTAAATATTTCCCCCTGTAGCTAAGGAGACTTTGGGAACAATGTTGTGTAAACATTCCAGAGTGTGTTGAAAATCGCAAAGGCCTGCCAAGCCAGAGCGCCTTTTTAGGGAATCCCCCCTCAGCACAGTATGGGCAGGAAAGGGGGATCAGAATCAATATTCCCTCTAAGCTGCAGAGTCTTGTGTGCAAAAATTCCACTTTGTGAGTGACTAGCATTAAAGTTGTGAGCGAGTGATTGGGCTGCTGCATAAATTAGTTTGCTCTGGAGCCCTCCTTCCTGAGCCAAGACAAAAATGTGTGAGCCAGAGGCTAAAAAACTGTGAGCTAGCTCACACTAACTCAGCTTAGAGGGAACACTGATCAGAATGAAGCAGGGGGGCTGGGAAGGCCTACAGGGACTGAGGAAAGGAAGGGAGACAGAAGGTCCTTCCTGGAGAGAGGTGGGGTTAAGCAGTCCACCTCTCTTCCAAGGCTGTGGTCTCCCACCGTGGAGGGCTTGCTTTACACTCCAGAGAAAAAGGTCAAGATGGCTAGTCGTGTTAAGTCTGTCTCTAGCAGTAGAAAAGAGCAAGAGTCCAGTAGCACCTTAAAGACTAACAAAATTTGTGTCAGGACAGGAGCTTTCGTGAGTCACTGCTCACTTCTTCAGATACCGCTAGAATGCGAGTCCACCTGTCCTATGTATTGGGAAAGTGGAGTGATTTCAGATGCAAAATGACATCAGCAGTAGGGGAACATTTTAACCTTCCAGGACATTTGGTTGCTGACCTAAAAGTAGCAGTTATCTTACAAAGGAATTTCAAAGGGACATTAGAGAGACTGCTGAATTGCAACTGATAATGAAGCTCAAGACAATGTATCTACCTGGACTGAATTGAGACCTAGGTTTCCTGTCTCATTACCAATGCTGATTTCTCCATGCCTATTACCCCTCAGCATATCGAGGGGTAATCGAATCATGCCTGCTATTGTCATTTGCCTGCTAATGTCATTTGGCATCTGAAATCACTCCACTTCCCAACATACAGGACAGATGGACTCGCATTCTATCTGTATCTGAAGAAATGAGCAGTGACTCACGAAAGCTCCTACCCTACCACAAATTTTGTTAGTCTTTAAGGTGCTACTGGACTCTTACAGAGAAAAAGGGACAAGCTTATTGTTGAATTAAAATGGCAGAATACCGAAGAGGCAGAATGGGTTCTTCCATTTCAAGATGCTAGTCTGTTGAGGAGAGGGAGCAATATCTGAAGGCTTTTCCTTTAAAAAAATTACAAGTTTTATAAAAACTAGGAGATCAGGCAGAAAAGCAAGTTTCCGACACATGGTGAACTATGGAGGTTTAGAAAAAGAAAAAGAAAATGGGGTATCCTTTTTTGGGTGTTTCCGGACGTTTTACAGTCCACTTTAACGGCCTCATTCTCCCTCTATGCACAGAGCCACCTCGCATTTCTCCATTAATGTGGCTGTATCAGGAAGTTATCATAGGGAGGGGTCAGGGGCTATCCTGGCCCTCTCCCTTCCTGATCTTGACTCTCTCATTCAGGCACGGAGCTTAAAAGCCACCACTTCTCCAACACCAACAGGCAGGTGATTTTTCTTCAGTGGCTTGCGTTCGATGAAGTCAGCTCTGACTCACGGAAGCCAACACGGGAATTAAATTTTGTTATACTTTAGGAAGGCCCTGGACACCAAGGTTGCCAGCCTCCAGGTGGTGGCTGGAGTTCTCCAGGGATTACAACTGACCTCCAGGCGACAGAGATCAGATCACCTGGAGAAAATGGCCACTTCGGAAGGTGGACTCTGTATGGCATTATGCCCCAGTGAAGCCCCTCCCCTCCCCACCCCAAACCCCGCCCTTTTCAGGCTCCACCCCCAAAATCTCCAGGTATTTTCCAACCCGGAGCTGGCAACCTTATTGGACACCCATTTTATTTTGGTGCTACAAAGTAGCACAGCTACCGACCTTTAATTATCAATACTTTTCTGGGTTTGAAGGGTCTCCTCTGGAATTTCCCCCCCAGGAACAGCCATGCAGTAGTCTCTTTTAGGGAGGAACTCACAAGGTGCTGAGTTAGCCTCACCCGGTCTGAAAGGGCAAAGGTTTGGTGCCCCCCTTAGAACCTTGTCTGTGTCCTTAAGACTGCCACACCGCTCATCTACACAAGAGTGATAAGAAGGCACTGAGTGGACCTCCGGTCAGACACTGATGGCAAAGGGGATGCTGGAGCTGGAATGGATGCAATAGAATTTATCTGCAGACTGTTCCACATAAACATCGCAAAGGAGTACAGGGTGGGTCCACACTGTTCGGACAACGACCATCTACCACAGCTACAGAGATTAAAAAGTGCCCTTTGCCATAGCTTCGGAATGAGCTCCTGCCTGCGTTATGCCAAACTTGGCCCAAGTTCCTTCTCCACTTTCTAGCAGTTGACCCAACACTTGTGTTATCCGTGGCTTGTGACACCAAGGTGTTGAGTGAAACCTTATCTAGTGGACAATGACCACTGAGAGAAGCCATGCCAAGGAGCCGGGAAAAGGTCTTCATTTCAAAAGGACTGCCACAAGAATGACATCAGGCAACATCTCCAAGGGAACCCTGAAAACCAACAAGACTGATGATCCTCCGGGGTCATGCTGTCCACCTTTGCAGGGGGTACGTTGCTGGTGGGCTCCACGGTAGCAGCGGACTTTCAGATTCCCCGTTTACCAAACCTCTCTTCAAGCATGTAAGACACGGTCTGTGTAGACCTGAATCATTTGTGGGCTCAGACATATCCTGAGCAATGCTCCCTCTTAGCTGTGGAGTCTTGTGAGCAAAAATTCTACTTTGTAAGCTACTGGCATTAAAGTTGTGAGCGAGCGATTTGGCTGCTGCAAACTTAACGTTTGCTCTGGAGCCATCCTTCCTGAGCTGAGACAAAAATGTGTGAGCCAGAGGTTTAAAAACTGTGAGCTAGCTCACACTAACTCAGGTTAGAGGGAACACTGATCCTGAGACAGCTCCACGTTTGCCACAGAGGCCACGAAGTCCTGAGCCACTCCATGGACAGCAAATCCATGGTGGACATCGAAGTCCACCTCTACCAACAACTGTGAAGTCTCCAGTACTGGCAAGACCTCCTCAATTCAGGCCACAAAGTAAAACCAGAGTCCTTGGATGTAGCTTCTCCATTGAGGGGGGGGGGAACCCTGTTCATTTCAAGAATACATAGAAGACCATTACAAATCACAGAAAGTGTCAAATGCACACCAGATGGTGAAGGCTAGAGAGCCTGGGATCTTCCTGGCCTTGACAGGAAGAGAAAATCGGCACGAGCCAGCTGGCCGCAGAACTCGTTATCTGAGTCACAGCAATCTTTTGACTTTTGGTTTATAGCAACAGATCTCAAAATGGTGAAGCAAGTTTCCCTAGGAAGCATAGCCAGTTGCCAGAGATGCCAAGTGTTTATCCGCTTGGTCTTAGTTTTATACGGGACACTGACTCCGTCGTATGCATACGCATTCCACCCTTCCTTGTGAATTCTGAAGGTGATATAAAGTGTGGAATTCCCATGGACTTTAAAAAGAAATTAAGCAAGTTTCCAGCCTTTAAGCCTCCCCCCCCCTCCCCAAGGCCTCTCAGCAACTGGTAAGATGGCAGAAAGAGGGGACGAAAGGGATGACCATCTGAGAAGAATTTGGGGTTTCGGTCTTCTGTGCAGCACTCTGTCTCTTCTTTGGATTCATTTATCTAGTACGGGGTCCCCAACGTGGCGCCCACAGACACTTTTCACTGTGTCTGCCAAGTGTTTTTAGGAGGTCGGCAGGGGTCGGGTGAGGCTTTTGCCCAGCAAGGTTCCTGCTCGGCCATTGGAGGTTTGATCAGCTGTGCAGCTTTTTAAAAATATTACTTTGGGATCAGCTGCTAGCACCGAACAAGGATCTTCAGCGTGTAACTAGCTGCGGTAGCCATTTTGTGGCTGGCTCTGCCTCCTGCGGCAGCCATTTTGAGGCAGCTGTGTTGTGGCGGTGCCCATCACACTGTGTCAGAATGCCAAAGGTGCCCCCAGGAGAAAAAAAGTTGGTGATCCCAGATCTGGTACCTCTAATCCAAATCAGATATATAGACCACGGGTTCCCTTGGCAAGCTAAGCACTGCCTGCCCCTGGAAGGATTAGGACAGTGCCTGTGACACCAGCTGTCCCCTTGCGTACTGCCCTAACTACAGTTTATTCACGGCTTGCTAAATCAATATATACACAGGCAAGCATGCGCTAGCCACATACCAATGTAGACTGGCAATTGCAGAATCGTACTTTCCTTGGTGCAGAATCAATAATAGTGCCAATAAATAGTTTTGGTGACTAAGGGCAGCCTAGGTGCCATGCCCAGGCAAAATATACTTAATTCTGCCTCTACTGAAGATAAGAAGAGATTGTATTTATACCCCGCCCTTCACCACCCAAAAAAGCCTCAGAGCGGCTTACAATCTCCTTTCCCTTCCCCTCCCCACAACAGACACCCTGTGAGGAAGGTGGGGCTCAGAAAGCTCTTTCAAGAACTGCCCTTCAGAGAACAGCTCTGAGAGAACTGTGACTGACCCAAGGTCACACCAGCAGCTGCATGTGCGGGAGTGGGGAATCAAACCCGATTCTCCCAGATTAGAGTCCGCACGCCTAACCGCTACACCAAGCCGTACAGCTCTCACGAGTGAATAAGATTTCCTTCGTTCATTTGTGACTATTTAAGTGATGCAGATTCCTCTGAAAGTCATGCGAGAAATGGGGAGCTGCAAGTTCCTGGCAGAGCTGGGACTTGGATCCCAGGCATCTCGGTCTCAATGCAACACTTAACCAAACAAAAACAAGGATGGGCAACAGCTCCAGTGCAGACTGACTGACTGATTTACAAATGCAACCGGTTAAACCCATTTCACGTGCCTGCTGGTTCAAAGCAGGTGATAGAACAGCAGGTGGGGAAAGGAAGAGGGTCATCTTGAGAAAGACTTAACTCTTGGACAGAGCTGCTGTCTTTTTCTCCAACTGGCTCCAGGCTCTGGAAAGAAAGGGCAGGAGCTAAGCCTAGCAAGACTATCTACACGGTGGAAAACACCCAGGCCAAAAGGACAGAACACGGAGGGAGGCAAGGTCCAGTGCAGACTGGAATTTAAGGTGATGACAGGACAGCAGCCACTCCCTGCTCTGCTGGAGCCAGGCCGAGAATCAGCCTGAAACAGAAGGGGGGGGGGAAGAGTCCGAGAGGTCAGAACTTAGTGTTTCTTTGGATCCCAGCTGTGTTCCAAAGAATTTCTGGAGTCCCCTTGATGGGTGACCAAGAACAGCGGATAAACTAAATCCAAAAACGGCTTGTCTGCTACTATCAATGTCGCAGCACTAGGGGTGTGAATTCGGTATTTACTGAGCCAAAGAAATACCCGATAAACACCTTATTAGTATTTTTCGGGTATTTCCTAAACCGAATTGAATTCTCTAATCTTTAATTGGCTACCAATATCGAGAGTCCCAATAAAAGCCGATCTTGGTCTGCTTTTATTCAGCTTGGCACGGCAATACCGAATGGCAGCTTCTCCTGGCCCACAGTTTAAGCTGCAGGGCAGGAAGTGGTGGCAGCTACAAGCATGGATGGCTTCAAAAGGGAATTAGATAAGCATATGGAGCAGAGGTCCATCAGTGGCTATTAGCCACAAGGTATAGATAGGGACTCTGGGGCAAGTGATGCTCTGTCATCTTGGTGCTTGGGGGGGGGGGTCAACAGTGGGAGGGCTTCTAATGTCCTGGCCCCACTGGTGGACCTCCTGATGGCACTGGTATTTCTGGCCACTGTGGGATACAGAGTGTTGGACTGGATGGGCCTTTGGCCTGATCCAACATTGGCATCTCTTATGTTCTTATGTTCTTAAAAGCCTCACGTATCTAAAGGGATGATCCTTTATTTTGCAAGCCATGGCGTGAGTTTAAATGCTGAGCTGAAAAATTCGGCAATCCCGATTATTTCTCGAATCCCAATATCATACCTATACTGGGATTCCAGAATATCGGAGAATACTGATATTTTTCGGGTTCAATACACACGATCCCAAAATATACCATTTTTATGTGTGTGTGTACACCCCTATCCTGCACAGTGCACAGCCACAACAAAATAGTGGTTGTGTTCTAGGATTTGCCCTCATATGGGGCTGCATCTAGGCCTGACTGGCACCTTGTGCAAATCAAATATACATCATAGCTAGGGTTGCCAGCACCGGGTTGGGAAATTCCTGGAGATTTGGGGAGTGCATCCAATAGTTTTCATGGAGTATTCATTGGTGTCCCATGGGTTTCGCGATTTACAGACACCGTTCACTCCATCCCACCCAGAATGGTCACATTCTTAGAGAAATGCAAGCAAGAAAGAGACCGAGGAAAGTAAATCGAAATGCAAACTCTAACCATTCCATCAGTTCTTCCCACTACATCCTTCAGCTTTGTCGTACTGCAGATTCTTGCTCACCTGCATGGTAGGCTACAGATCCTCTGCTCCAGCCAGGATGCCGGTTTTTCGGGTAGTCCTACGGCAAGAAAGAGAGAGAACAAGGCATTTCATGGAACACTGCTATCTAACCACCCAGGATTCCTTCAACAAACAAGGATCAAGTTGTTAATTTGTGATTTTTAAAAGTGGAGTCTGCAAACTAACCATCAAGCTAGACAAGGAGGAGGAGGTGCCCTCCAGTTGCAACTGACTTATGGAGACTCCAATCCCAGGGTGTTCCAGGCAAAGGGAGGAGCAGAGGTAGTCTGCCATTGCCTTCCTCTGCACAGCAACCCCGGTCTTCCTTAGTGGTCTCCCATCCAAGTATTAACCAGGGCCAATCCTGTTTAGCTCCCAAACTCCAATAAATTCGGGTCAAGCCAGGCTATCTTGGCTGCCCAAGCTACCGAAGGCACTTATTTTCTTCACAATGCCAGGACACGGTCTTAGGAACACAGCATGGCATTTGAAGGGACCAATTCCCTTCATTCAAGGTTAATTATTTCAGGGATTAGACACGCAAAACCTGCAAGCAAAACCTGCTAGCGAGAAGAGGAATGAAAGCCCTTCCTGGATCTACTAAAAGGGGCTTTATTGCTCTGGAATACGGTCCCAGGTTCCATCCACAGTCCAAAGGAGCAATGTGAGCCTTGGTGACCTGGGGAAGTCAACACGGATTTGCCCCTAACAGATCCTGCCAGACCAACCCTCATTTCCTTCTTTGATTGAGAAACGAGCTTACTGGATTGAGGGAGTGCTGTTGATTTTGTTTACTTGGATTTCAGTAAAGCTTTTGACAGGGTTCCCCGTAACGTTCTGATGAGTAAACTCAGGGGTCATTTCGTAGAAAAAGAGGTGCAGGAGCTCATTAGCATAACTCATTCGCATAACTTATTTGCATATGCCACACCCCCTGACATCACCGGAAGTGTGTCAGAAGGCAACACCCACCACTCAGGTGCCACTGGACTGTTTTGGATTGCTAGCTATGGGG
>NW_015173716.1:295419-305185 GCF_001447785.1 Gekko japonicus | reverse complement strand
GGGGGGAGCTCTGCAGCTTACCTGGCTGCTTCTTGCTCTGACTGAGGGCTGCTGGGAGCAGGGGGTGGGGCTTGTTGCATGTGCCCGCCCCCTGGGCTCTTTACTGCCGGAGCTCCGCTCCTGTGCGCTCCTGCAGGAAATGACCCCTGAGTAAACTAGAGGACTGTAAACTGGACTCTAGGATAGTTAGGTGGATAGGGAAATGGTTGGGGAACCACACTCAGAGAGTAGTCAGTGGCATTTCATCTGAACGAAGGGAGGTGTCCAGTGGGGTGCCACAGGGCTTGGCTCTGGGCCCAGTACTTTTCATTATTTTTATAAATGATCTGGATGAGGGTGTGGAGGGGCTACTCATTAAATGTACAGACGACACCAAATTGGGAGGAACAGAGAACACACCAGAAGATAGAGATAGAATTCAACAAGACCCGAACACACTGGAAAAGTGGGCGTATGTGAACAAGACGCAATTTAAGAAGGAGGAGGGGGACTGGATTTATACCCCACCCTTCACTCGGAGTCTCAGAGCGCCTTACAAACTCCTTTCCCTTCCCCTCCCCACAAAAGACACCCTGTGAGGTAGGTAGGGCTGAGAGAGCTCTGACAGATACTGCCCTTTCAAGGACAGCTCGTGTCAGAACTATGGCTTGCCCAAGGTCATCCAGCAGCTGCAAGTGGAGGAGTGGGGAATCAAACCCAGTTCTTCCAGATTAGAGTCCATGCACTTAACCACTACACCAAACTGGCTCTCTTTAACAAGTATAAGTGCCAAGTTCTAAATCTGGGTAACAAAAATGAGGAACGCATATACTGGATGGGGGAAACAATTCTGGGTATCAGTGTGTGTGAACAAGATCTTGGGGTAGGGGTGGACTAAAAGTTAAATATAAGCAGCCAGTGTGATGCAGCGACCAAAAAGGCTAATGTGATCTTGGGGTGTATCAACAGAGGCATAACATCCAAATTGCAAGATGAAGAGAGGAGAAGAAGAGGAGAGGAGAAGAAGAGGAGAGGAGAAGAGGAGAAGAAGAGGAGAAGAAGAGGAGAAGAAGAGGAGAGGAGAAGGAGAAGGAGAAGGAGAGGAGAGCAGAGGAGAGGAGAGGAGAGACTGGATTTATACCCTGCCCTTCATTTGGAGTCTCAGGGCGGCTTACAAACTCCTTTCCCTTCCCCTCCCCACAACAGACACCCTGTGAGGTAGGTGGGGCTGAGAGAACCCTGACACAAACTGCTCTTTCAGGAACAGCTGTGCCAGAGCTTGTGACTGACCCAAGGTCACATCAGCAGGTGCAAGTGGAGGGGTGGGGAATCAAACCGGGTTTTCCCAGATTAGAGTCCACGCACTTAACCACTACACCAAAATGTCCTTGTCCCACTGTACACTGCATTGGTCAGGCTGCACCAGGAGTATTGTGTGCAGTTCTGGAGACCTCACTTCAAAAAGGCCATGGACAGAATGGAGCGTATGCAGAGGAGTACGACGAGGATGATCAGGGGCCTGGAAACCAAGCCCTGTGCGGAAAGGCGGAGGGACTTGGGAATGTTCAGTCTGGAGATGAGGAGGTTGAGGGGGGACACAATTGCTCTCTTGAAGTATTTGAAGGGCTGTCACTTCTTAGAGGAGGGCAGGGAGCTGTTCCTGTTGGCAGCAGAGGAGAGGACTCGCAAGAATGGGTTTAAATTAAGGGCGGGAAGGTACCAGCTGGATATTAGGGAAAACTGTTTTACAGTAAGAGTTTTGCAACAGTGGAATCAGCTGCCCAGAGAGGTGGTGAGCTCCCCCTCTCTGGCAGTCTTTAAGCAGTGGCTGGACAAACACTTGTCAGGGATGCCCTAGGCTGCTGTCAGTCACAGTAGACAAGAGCGACCTTGATGGACTAATGGAATAAGGAGAGCGCCCCTGGCTCAGTGGCAGAGCTCCGGAGTTGGATCTCACATGCTGCAGCAAAGAGAGGAGGGAATGGACTGGCTTGGCCTCAGAAAGGCTAACACAGCCACACGAATGCAGGCCATGTGCTGAGAACAACAGGACCAGATGGGCCGCGTCCGACAGGAAAGGATCAGGGACGCCTGCCAGCCCAGCTCTGAAGACCGAATGTGGCGCTCAGCCCTGCCTGCTTCTAATTTGTCACACGGAATTCAGTCTCAGGGGAGAAAAGCGTGGCTTGGGAAACCGAGCCGCGCACGCGGTGTGTCCAGCTGCAGCCGAGGGAACGCATAATCCTGTGGCTGCGAAGGGCCAGAAAGTCTCCTCTGTCTTTTGGAATCCCTGGAGCAGGAGCCGAGTCCGCTTTTGTGGCCGCAGACACAACCGCTAGAACTTCCCCGGGTGAGGAACTCCCCGATGCCAGGCTTTTTTGCACAAAGGAAGTTTTCTGCTTACTTTTGAAAGTACTATTCTGGAGGGTATCATCCTCCTTCCAAGTTGCACCCCCAGATGAAGATCCCTGGGGTGCAACCAGAAATTAGGTGTCTCTCCATGCTTATTCCATCACTTGAGCAATATTTGTTTTCCAGGAGAATACAGTACAGAGGTTGTGATTTAACGGGCAGGAGCAATGTGGACACAGAGGTGCTGCTTAGCCCCTTTCCCCTTTGTGCTACTTCCCTGCCAGACTTGCTGTGTCCACTAGAACAAAGTCTGAGTCCAGTGGCACCTTTAAGACTGACAAAGGGTGAACCGCCCTTTGTAGAGATCACTATGGCAACTGCTGAGTGGGTCCTGAACGGGAGCCAGTTTGGTGTAGTGGTTAAGAGCGCAGACTCTAATCTAGGAGAACCGGGTTTGATTCCCCACTCCTCCACATGCAGCTGTTGGTGTGACCTTGGGTCAGTGACAAGTTTTTTCAGAGCTCTCACGGGCAGTTCTTGAAATAACTCTCTCAGCCCCACCTACTTCATAAGGTGTCTGTTGTGGGGAGGGGAGGGAAAGGAGATTGTAAGCTGCTCTGAGACACCTTCCGGTAGTGAAGGGTGGGGTATAAATCCAATCTCTTCTTCTCTTCTTATTTTTTTCAACATAGGCCCGGCACCAGAGTCGCCCTTGGTTACTGGAAATTGAGATTTCTGCCATCTGCTGTTGATTTTTAGAAATTTTAACTTTTTAATGATTTTGTGTTTGTACTGGATTTATTACTATGCCTGTATTTGGACCGTGGTGACCTGCCCTGAGCCCACTGGCAGGGAGGGCGGGATATAAATCCAATAAAATAAGTAAGTAAATAAATAAATAAAGTTTGACTCTGGGCATAAGCATGTGTGTGCACGCAAAGTCTGAGTCCAGTGGCAGCTTTCAGATCAATAAAGTTTGATTCTGGGTATAAGCTTTTGTGCGAATACACACTTCTTCAGATACATAGAAGTGTGCGTGTGCACAAAAGCTTATACCTAGAATTAAACTTCGTTGGTCTTAAAGGTGCCACTGGACTCAAACTTTGTTCTGTTGCTTCTGACCAAGACGGCTGCCCACCTGAACCATGCTACTTCTGGCCTGCTTTTCCATTACCATGCAAAACAGTGTGGTCAGAAACACAACAGAGGAATGTCCTCCGGTCGTCTCTCCGTTTCACCACTTACAGGAACATTGGTCAGAACGAGCAATCACAGAAGAATGAATGGGTGTTTGCCCTGGCGTGATGTTTCCCTGTAAACATCCAACTGCATTTTTAAAAAGCCCTGCTGTCATCCTCCATACACAGGATGAAAGGTGATTTTATTTATTTACTTTATTTATACTCTCCTTCCTCACCAAGACTCGAGGCAGATACACTCTGCACGTGTTCAAAGGCAACCTTTTACCACTACTCCATGTTTTCCATACTACCCAAAGGTGCCACCACCGCAACATTTTCTACAAGATAGCCACGTATAGTAACGTCCTTGCCTGGAAATAGGTTGACTGTAGAAAAGAACCTAAAGCTTCTAGCCCCAACCTGGCGGCTTCCTAGACACAGTCATGAGAGGGTACAGCAGGCTTCTGGGAGGGGCAAATTGAAAGGGTCTTTCCCACTAAAAGGAATGCAGAAGAAAGACCCAAGCAACCTCTCCCCACCCACACAATTGCATCATTCACAAACAGCTGGGGCAGGAACACTCCCAAGAGGCCACTGCAAGCGCAGGAGGCTCTATTAACACATGTACAGTTTTTACCTTGCGAGCGAGGCCAAGGGCAATGTAGCATTTCTCTCCCGGATCTACGATCTCCACCTCGAAGTAGTGACTCCTCGTGCTCAGGGGCTGCCGCGCTTGTGCCAAGCCCACATCAATAATGCTCTTCCCTTTTCCCACGTACTCCAAGAGCTGCAGAAGAAAGAAAGGCACAAGAACCCATCAAACTGAGCAGAACCAACAGCCCATCTAGCCTAACATTCTGGGCCCGTAACCTACAAAGCACAAGTGTTACTGAGTGTGGTTCTGCTAAATGGAAGCATGGTTGCGTTGGTGGAAGCACTAGTGCCTGTTTTTTCAATGAAACAGGAAACCCTCAGGGTCATTACTGATGCTCCACTGAAAGAAGAAGAGGAGATTGGATTTATACCCCGCCCTTCACTACCCAAGGGAGTCTCAGAGCGGCTTACAAACTCCTTCTCCTTCCCCTCCCCACAACAGGCACCCTGTGAGGCGGGTGGGGCTGAGAGAGCTCTGGCAGAAGCTGCTCTTTTTCAAGAACAGCTGTGCCAGAACTATGGCTTGCCCAAGGTCATCCAGCCAGGTGCAAGTGGAGGAGTGGGGAATCAAACCTGGCTCTCTCAGATTAGAGTCCGCGCACTTAACCACTACACCAAACTGAAAGCAGTTCGGCAATAAAACACAGTCTCAGATTAGGCCTTCGGATATATGTTTTTCTTAATACATGAACACACGAAGCTACTTTATATGGAGTGAGATCCTTGGTCCCTCAAGATCTGTATTGTCTATTCAGACTGGCAGTGGCTCTCCCGGGTTTCAGGAAGAGGTCTTTCACATCCCCTACTGCCTGGTCCTTCTAAGTGGAGGTGCCAGGGATTGAACCGGGGACCTTCTACATGCCAAGAAGATGCTCTACTATTGAGCAATTAAAAAATGCTTAACACAGCTCTCTTCTGCAAACAAAAAAATAAGCACTTCCACTAGGAAGCAACGCATGCGGATGGAAGTGAATGGGAAGATAGTAGCTTCTGTCTTCCAAGAGTGGCCAAGCAGATGCCTCAAGGGGAAATCACACACAAAGCCCGATAGCTACACCCAGCCGCTACTAGCCCTCAAGACTTGATTAGTCACATCCAGATGTTCATTACACAAGTGACACAGCAAATATCCGCAATATTTGTTTCATGAAGCCAAAACCTTCTCATTCACAGTAGACTGTAAGTGTCCTGAATACACAGACCGCTTTCCAGACAGCCATGGTAATTGTACCATAAAACCCATTTCACAGAACAGAGAAGCGACACAACGGCAAGCTGCCCAGCAATCAAAGCAGGCGGTCCATGAGCAACACTAGTTAGACTGCGCAAATACGCAATAGCTAGCCCATCTTGTGGCCTTTAGACAGGAAGCAGTGTGCAATGCTGACGAGCAAACAAAAGGAACTCCAAAACTCACCCTACTGCTTCTTCAGGAAACAGTGTCCCCAATGTGCGAAGACAACAAAGAAGATGTAAAGGATCTATAGAAATGGCTTTACCAAGCCTAAACTTTTTCCTACATACATTTTTTAAGTCTGCAGTTGTCAAGTACTCAGGTTGGCCCTGACCTGGATAGCCCAGGCAAGCCAGATCTCATCAGATCTCGGAAGCTAAGCAGGGCCAACCCTGGCCAAGTACTTGGATGGGAGACCTCCTTGGAATAGCGGCAGTGGGAGGCAGGGGCAGGCTTTATGCAGCCTCCTCTCTGAATATCCTCCAGGCCCCCAGTAGGGGTCAGTCACCAGAGGTCGCCATGTGCACAAATACTCACACACACATAAAAAATACAAAAAACCTCAAAAGAAAAAAAAAAGGCCAGGTTGGAATCTGACACAGACATTCCAGAAAAAAATCCCCTTGTCCACCATAAACACAAGTTATCATTCAGAGATTACAAACACCACCTTCGTATTCAGGTTTTTGAAGCACTATAGTACAAGGATTTAACCACAGCCTGCTCAAGAAGAAACTTCCTTGTGAACATAAAACACTGAGAGCTCTTGTCTGTCAGGTTTAGTAACCAGAAGTACCTATAAAGCAACTCAGAGACTCATCAGGGACAAGGATGTGTATATTCATGTGCAGTAATATATCTCACATACAATATACACACCAAGATTCGTACACGTCTGCTCAATTTGCATCACTTGCAGAATTTTACTGGGTTCAATGCCAAGCACCAAAACCTCAAACCCAACCACTGAACACGCCCTCCTTAGTCAGGTCTGTTCTTAGATTTGAAAGGATTCATAAAATCTCCAGAATCCATCTTAGCAGCCCTGCGGGCTAGCCTAGAAGCTTTGTATTTTTTCAGTAAATGAACACAGGTAGAGGAAAGAACTTGCTGTGCTGAAATCATGTGCAACCCCGAGAAAAGACGAAGCGGCCTGCTCGATGTTGCATCACCGATATTAAAGACCAAACAGGAGAAATCTATAGCATTTATTCCAGCTGAAGACCAGTGGTAAACTTACTCTGCAGAAGTTGGTGTAATTTGCATATAGCATCTTAAGTCCAAAGTGTTTGTGTGTGTGTGCAGACATCCAGAGCACGGCCACATATTGAACCAATCTTCCCAGGATTCTGCAGCGTGGAGGAAAGAATGCAAAACCGCTGACCTCTTTCCACTCACTCCCTCCTGTTGCCATCGAATTCTGAGAACCACTCATCCATCTAAGCACAAAGCCAACAGTTTGAACAGGAAGCAGCCGGCACAAAGAGTGACCTACGCCTGACAAGGATCTAGCCTCACACTCAAAAGGAGGAAGAAAAACTCCAGAGTTACTTTCTTGAGCAAGTTTCAGGGATTTTTTTTTTTAAGTGAATATTAACAGTTTTATTGGGATTTTCCGGCTTTCTTGTTTCCGGTTTCTTGGCTCACAGTAGGGCTGACCCTGTGAATCGATATGTCGATCAGACAAACACAGGTGAGGGGCTGTGGCTCAGTGACAGAGCCTTTGCTTGGCATGCAGAAGGTCCCAGGTTCAATCCCCAGCATATCTAGTTAGAATGACCAGGTAGGAGGTGATGTGAAAGACCTCTGCCTGAGACCCTGGAGAGCTGCTGCCAGTCCGAATAGACTGAGAATACCGATCCTGATGGGGCCAGTGCTCTGATTCAGTAATAAGGCAGCTTCACATGTTCACTCAGGAACAGGCAAACACCATTCTGGAGACCTAGCCCGAGGTTAGAATGGGTAGTGGTGACTCACTTGACAGTTCCGCCTTCCAACACAACACACGTACTCTCCTGTTAATGACGTGCCTTTTGAAAATTCCAAGTCACCAGAGGTAGAAAATAACAAAGTTTGAGTCCAGTGTGTCAGGTCCCCACAGCAACAATGAAGTACCGGCTTGTAGAAAGGTTTTACTTTTATTGAAGCCAAAGGTGCATTGACAGGAACACTGTTAGGAATGACTTGGAACCAAAGAGCATGTCAGGATATAGTACATTCAAACCAGCAGGACCCAACCACGGGAGTTCCCACGCGCGGCATTAGGCCTGGGAACTCACGGTACTAATAAGCATAACAGGTAAAACTTCCCACGACTCATCCTAGGGATAACCCAAGCAACCTCTACAGCAGCTCTCCTCCTGCGGCCTTGAAAGATACGTGTTGCTGTGGCAAAGCAATTAAGCGCAAGGAAAGGAATGCGCATGAAAGTGAA
Organism: Gekko japonicus; assembly: GCF_001447785.1. Taxonomy (NCBI): domain Eukaryota; kingdom Metazoa; phylum Chordata; class Lepidosauria; order Squamata; family Gekkonidae; genus Gekko; species Gekko japonicus. The sequence continues at coordinate 297,351 of NW_015173716.1, read as the reverse complement.
AGTAGAAAAAAAACTTGGCAGCTTGCTGACACAGTGGCATCTTTAAGACCAATAAGCCACCCCCTGTGCCTTCAGCAGATCATCAAGGACTCTGAACATCTACTATGGCACCCTGTCAGCGGGATTTACGTACAGGCAGCCGACCTTGTGAATGCATCAGACGCACCTCCCAGTCTGTATTCCCAGCTGCATTCTGGTCACGACACACTCTTCTGAAGAGCTGGAGTCATGTCACTTTTGACTCAGCCACCACGCATGGTTGCCACCACGATGCTCCCCCATGACAAGGTCAGGTCCCCAACAACCAGGTAGCATGACGGGGACCAGTGTTCCCTCTAAGATCAGTTAGTGTGAGCTAGCTCACAGTTTTTTAGCGTCTGGCTCACACATTTTTGTCTTAGCTCAGGAAGGGATGGCTCCAGAGCAAACTAATCTATGCAGTAGCCAAAGAGCTCGCTCACAACTTTAATGCCAGTAGCTCACAAAGTAGAATCTTTGCTCACAAGACTCCACAGCTTAGAGGGAGCATTGACGGGGACTTAGATCCACCCCTCTGAAGCTTGCCAAATAAGGTTCGGTATAGTTTTCAGGTGGGTAGCTGTGTGTTGGATCCCAAGCATTCAAAACAACTCCACGTTACAAAGCAAGTAAGGTTTATTTCAAAGCGTTGGTTTAACCAGAACAGGACATTGTTAGGAATAACTACAGGTAACCAGGGAAGGCATAATAAAGACATTTGAACCAGTGAAGGACCAATGGGTCCAGTTCCCGCTGGCGGGAATAGACCATACAGTTCGCGCCCATTGCATGGGAACGCAACTGTTCTATAATGTCAACACAGGTTCAGTTCACATGCGAGATACCCAAAACATGCTAGGCGAAGCTCTCCCCCTACACCCAGCTGCACGACCTTGGCAAGTTCCGCGGACTACATAACATAACTCAAGCAAACAAGGAACGAGAGGGAGGGGGTGCAGGGAACTACACAGGAACCGGAATGACAATGGCAGCTAGCTGACACCTTGGACTGCTGGACCTTGCTTCCTGTATAATGCTCTAAACTGGATTCTGCTGTCTTGGTGACTGGCCTTTGGACTAAACTTTGACTCTGACCCTGAAATTTGGCTTGGACTGACCCTAGACTCTGACACTCTGCTTCCCTGTTCAAAGACATCACTCCTGCCTCTGCAAGCCCCTGCCTGCCTGTGATCAGTCATCCATGGTCAGCCACAAACACCACTTCCGGGGCTCTCTAGACACTGTCTCAGATTACAAAGTGGGGTTGCCAAGAATCCCAGATTGTCCTGGACATGGGGGGGGTGACTTTTAAATACTCTGGACTGCCCACATTTCAGCACAACTTCTGTATGCCTCCATACACTTTGGACTCCGGGTGGGAGGTGACTTCAAAATGTTCATGGAAGTTGCATTTCAGCACAAATTGTTTGTGCTGCCACTTACTCCGGACTCTGGGGCTGGTGCTTACTCAAAATACTCATCCACACAAAGTGTTTGTGTGTATACAGTTACGCCTGCTCCTTCAAGAACATAAACAGTTTGTGTAAATAGTTATGTTTGCTTATGATTTTCATGTGTGTACCTCTTGTGAATCGTTGCCTTATTTCAATTGATTCATTTGCTTTATTTGCTCTGTTTATTTTTATCTAATGATCCCTTCATTTGGTGTAGTGGTTAAGTGCGCGGACTCTAATCTGGGAGAATCGGGTTTGATTCCCCACTCCTCCACTTGCACCTGCTGGATGACCTTGGGCAAGCCATAGTTCTGCAACAGCTGTTCTTGAAAAAAAGCAGTTTCTGTCAAGAGCTCTCTCAGCCCCACCTACCTCTCAGGGTGTCTGTTGTGGGGAGGGGAAGGGAAAGGAGTTTGTAAGCCGCTCTGAGACTCCCTTGGGTAGTGAAGGGTGGGTTATA
>NW_015173716.1:291798-291977 GCF_001447785.1 Gekko japonicus | reverse complement strand
CGTTCTCCGCTTCTTGAGCCCATGCCATCAAAGTATTAGGGTCAACCGAACGTAACACAGTCTCTCGGATTTCGGCATTGAGACCCACTCGATACATTTCCACTAATATTTTATCTGGCCAATCCCTCAGTTTTGCAGCATGATTGTGGAATTCAGCAGTATACTCTCTGACCAAGCGC